>NW_024348304.1:6088674-6152045 GCF_902729225.1 Pteropus medius
TCCTTCCTTCCTTCTATAACTAAAAAACCTGATTAACACATACTGTAAGAAAAACTTCCATTCAGGGAAGACCTTTTGTAGAAAATTTATACAGCTGCGGAAAAAACAAGGCAACTACCCATATTGTATTGCGGATTCTAAAATCTACCTACTATTATATGAGAAATAATCCAGTGTTGGGGCAATGATCAACCCTCCATTCAGCACATGCTTATACTCTCCCTTTACATATAATATACACATTTTTAAAACATCTATAGCCTTCGTATATAAAGAAAATTTAGGCTAGTGGTAAAGAACATAAACATTGGAGCCTGGAGTTTGACTGACTAGGTTTGAATCTGTGCTCTGCTCGTGGTAGCTGGGCGACCTAGGCAAGTCATGTAACCTCGCATTGTGACTTGGCTTCCCGATCTGTAACGTGGAGCTGATCACGGAATTGTAATGAAGATTAAATAGCAGTATCAGTCAAGCACTCAGATGAGTGCATAGCCTGTGGTGATTTTTCTTTCAGTATTATAACAATATTAATGTATTTTTGAACTTTACGTATATATCTGCCACTACACATTTGCTCTGAGCATTTATAATTAACATGCAATGGAACTTCTTAAAAGATATACTAAAAAATCAATATGAATTGAAGTTCTGATACTTTATTCCTGCATGCTGGAGACCACCTTGCACAACGCTTGGGATGAGTGGCATTTGTCAGTCAGTGATCTGGAACAGCAGGTTATAGGAATCTGGTGAGACAGTCACCATCAAGGGATTCTAGGAATTGTATTAGAACAAGTTAAACGTGCAAGCGAGAAGTCTACTCCAGAAGGATAAGCTGCTGACAGCAAGGAGGACCTGGACTTGGATTAGGTTCTTTTACGCTGTCAGGCTTGACTCACTTTGGGCATAGAAGTGGACATAAGAGGAGAGCTTGCCAGGAATAAGGAGTGAAGAGGTTGAAAAGAAGAAGCTTCCTGGTAAGAGAAACTCCACTGACATAGCTGTCACCACCTATGGCAGAAACTGAGTTAAGTGATGTCTCACACATTATCTTTTTGGACACTCATAGCAACCTTGCGAGATTGGTTTCGTTCTTTCCATTTGTATAGGTAAGGGAGTTTAAATATCTTTACAAGATGGCATAGGTCATAGGGATCTGTGCTAAAGATATGGTTTGAATTCAACTTTCCTAACTCCTAGTCTACCAATATTTTCATCACACCCAACACTAAACTTCCCATTTTTTCATTACATTATTATAACACCTCTCTCTCTCTCTCCTCCCTCACAAGCTATGGTTTCATTGAACATTTAATTATTCTTTTTAAAAAATTTGTTGGACTAACATTGATTAATAACATAGTTTTCAGCCATACAAGATTATAATTTGACATCTGTGTACCCTATCGTGTGCTCACCACCTGAAGTCTAGTTTGCTGAAAATTTTTACTTTTCATAATTTCTATTAAATGTAATCCTGGATATATAACAGTTTTATAATTAACTATTATTGATAGACTCACAAAATTTATAATATCTGTTTTCCTTACTATTCACTTGAAACCATCTGATGTCTCTACAATCAGTGCCTTTGACTTTGAGTTAGAAAATATTGGCTCTTAACCTTATTTGGGACTCCTATAAAATCTTTCTCTTTTCTTTCTCTCTCTCTCACACACACATGCACACCCACACACACACCATAATTTTAGCAGAGATTTTTGAGACAAAAAACCTTGGCTGTTAATGGAAAATAGTGTTAGAAATAGGTTTAAACTTCGTTTGTTTCATGTGTCATCTCCCTCACAGACCCTTGGATTCTTTGGTTTCAAATGATAGTCACGTGTTTATGGGAAGGGCTATTCAGACAGGAAGAACACACGAGGAGATAAGCTCTTCTCGTATATTTTATATTATTCTTCTTCAAAATTTTAGGTTGACTATGGCGATTATTAATCTCAGTGAAGTAAAAATTGTTATTCATGTTTCTTGCATGTCAAAGCACCTTGCTAATTTATAAGCATCAAACCGCTGTAATCTGTTTTCCACCCACTCGGAGTAAGTAGGATTTCATGTCTGGCCTTGCCCACGGAAAGCACAGCTTCTCTAACTGGCTGGATGAGACGGCAGCTCCAATACGTCAGGTATTTAGGCAATCTCTTTTCACTAAAGGTCAGGAATATGTACACACATGCAAATGTGTTTTTCACATTGGGAAAATAGATCAGTTAAACTGATGCAGTAGTTAGAAATGTTGAAAGTTGACAGTCTAGTAAAAATTTACCAGCAAACGTTTCATGTAACCTTCAAACAATAGCTATATTAACAGGATTTAGGGCAGTGATTAATGTCTTCACAATCTATTTTATCATCTTTAATGCAGTTGCTCGTAGAAGAAATGGGAATTTTAGGTGAAAAAATAAAAACCTGTATGTATTTAGCTGCCTATATGAACACGTGCTAAGTTTAATTTTTGTCTTTATGTCTATTAACTTGACTTACTTCATTGACTTTTAAGTTGACATACAATCTTAATATTTACCTGAAACTAATCAATGATAACCTCACAATGAGTATTTGTGGCTCAGAAACAGTCATAATGAAAGGAATTATTGATTCTCGATATTTGTGTTGCTTTAGAAATTTAATTTATTAGTGTGGAAATTCTAAAATGATTGTGCAATGCTATCTATACGCTTTCTTTGGAGATTTGGTGATTCATATTTCAACACATTAGTTCACATACTAGAAAGCACAAGTCTTTTAGCACAGATGATTCAGTATCTTACCTCCCGTAAGACCAAGCCTCACATTTCAGAGGCTGTGAACCTCGTTGCTTCTTCATTTGGCCTTTCTGATGTGTCTACCCAAGTATACAGTGCTGTACATAGTGCAAGAGACAGGGAGAGAATTCCTTCCTAAGCCCTGCAGGCAATTAGTTTATGCCCTGAAGCATGAAATTTGATTGCTTCTATTATCTGAACTTCTATAACTAATACAGGTAGTGCTCACAAATCCAACCGGGCCTTTGTAAACACGCAGTTCTCCAATCGGACGTGGTAACCTCTTCATCCTTTGCAAAATGACATCACATATGTCAAGACTTTCATGAAGTGAGATCTGGCATTTAGAGGTAGCCATGGCTCCTTCCTCAGTCATTAAACATAGAAGTTGCCAAAAAATTCTAGGTACGATTTCAAAAAGTCCCCAAAACTTAATGCAAGGCAAAGATACTTTTGCCTGATTTAATAGACAGATTCATGTCTTCTTTTTCTTTCCTCTTGCTTATTACATACTCACAAAAGCTGATCTACCAAAGACCTCCACGTTTCTAAATCATCCAACTACCTTCCAATATAATTTCTCTGTTCCTGCCAACTCCAATGGAAGCCCTGTCAATGACCTTCTTATTGCTAAACTGAATGGTTTGTGTTATGTTCTCATCCTATCCGGCCCCTCAGCAGCAGGCAGCACAGCTACCCACACCGTCCGATCTAGAACACAACCCTCCGTATCTTGGTCTTTCTCTGTGTTTGGATCGCCCTGACTTTCCTAGCCTTTTCTGACTGCTTGTTCCCATTTCCTTCTCTCATCCTATACCTGAATTAAAAAATGTACACCTCCTCAAGGTAGTACCAGGTTTGTGTATATTTTGCCATTAATTTCCCCCATAAGTAATCTCTACTTTGATGGCTCTTGAATGTATGAGAAGTCCAGCCCAAGTCTTTCACCTGGTTCTAGAATTGTCTCTCCTCAACATTGTCACATCCAAGTGTATTCCAGGTATTTAAAATTTAATATACCTAAAATGAAACCCTCGATTTATCTCCCATAAATCTGACCCTAAACCTATTTTACCTCTCACTTTTTCCTATCTTGAGGGTTCACTATGTGCCCAGTATAGTGCTTGAAATCTCTAAGTCTTGGGAAATCACAGTAAATAAGATGGACCTCATCTCTCCACCCCGACCCCGAAACTCATATGCTAAAGGCAAAGCTGACAAAGCAAAACACAGGGAAATAGCTACAGTTCATACTCATTTCTGCGAAGGGATGTTAGAGAATGGAGCTAATAGTTAACTTCCACTGAGCACGATTTAAAAATGCGGGCGGTTTCTGTTATGAAACTCCTGGCCTCTTCCCACCCTACCTTCCTCCTGTCAGGAGTGATGCTGACTACAGTCTGCAGACTTGGCTGCTTCCGCCCTTCCTTCCTCTCAGAAGTGTACCCGATTGTGCCAAGCAAGTAATTGTGCCCGAAGTGTGTAGTACCCCGATTCCGCCCCGTGCGGAAAACCTGCAATTATCTTATCTGCTTCCTTCTTTCCTTTCCTTTTGGGATACTGCCCGTCTATAGAGAGTAGGTTTCGTCAATAGCTCACTTCCTTTCCTTTAATTTTAAAGGCGTCCTTCCTGCTTTTCTAGGTGACAAACTGATCCTTGGCGGGGAGGGTGGGTGGGGGAGTCTGCGAAGGCTTTCAGGTTTGTAACTATGACCTCAAAGATCTGAACCTTCCAGAGTAGGGGTTGGCAGACTATGGCCCACGGCTTAAATTTGAGCATAGCCTGTTTTAGTTTTTTAAATGTTGTACAAAAAACACAGATGAATATGCAACAGAGACTGAATGTGGTTTGCGAAGCCTAAAATATTTACAATCTGGTCCTTTACAGGAAAAGTTTGCTGACTCCTAATCTAGAACTTGGAGCCAAGAATCTTGAGAAATAAACTGGTCATAAAATTTTAGAACAATAAAATGTATATGGATAAATTTATGCTTCTGCTAAATGAAGCCAAGGTGGGCGACTGCACATTGGTGGTGTTTTATTAAATATAAACCATTCTGAGTTTTGACATTGACTGTTTTTAGAGACTTATATTGGTAAGAATAGCTTGATTTTACAGAAATGTAGTTCGTTTTTGCCTCTTGAAAAAAATCAAATGAGCCTTAGATTACATGGCAGTTTATAGTTTTTGTTTTGTTTTGTTTTGCTATGTTTTGTTTTTGCCTAGAGAGATAGTTGTTTTTATAAAGTGAGAAACTTGGTCCTAGTCAAAGATTCAGAACTCAGAAAAATAGTCGGTTCTCAGGGATGGAATAAGGTTCAAACACAGTTTTGAGTAAGAAAGTGCTTTAACCAGATGTCACAAGGGCTGTGGGACCACCCGGTTACCTCGTGGAGGCCGAAGGCTTTAGCAGAGGTGTAGCGCCTCCTGGCTGTGGCGACCGGATTCTGCACTCGCTGGCGGCCCCAGGGCTGGGCCTTGGTTAGATGTGGCGGCTGCCGCGTGACCTGCATGCACTTGGCGTTGTAGGTGGACCTCGCAGCTGCGCAGAGGGCTGTGGGGCTTTGGCAAGCAGGGACGCATGAGGCACAAACGCTAAGGAAAAGAGGTTCTTGCCAGACACGGCCTTTTTGCCATTCGGGTCCCTAACGATAGTTGTTGCTTTTACCGTGTTTCCCAGCCAGATCTGTGGTTGGAAGGGTGAAATGTCAAAGCCATCTAAATCTTGCCAAGGTACGAGGGTCTGCCTTTTAAATAAATGGCCAGTCCCAGGCCTAGATGGACATCGTAGATAAGTCGGTTTAGATTTTGTTGCTCTTGTGCTTTTTTGACCTGCTTTCACAGCTAAGGGACAGAACTGTGAAGAGGCTGAACTTGACTTCAGTGGCTTTTTCAAATTTCAAAAGACATGTGTTCTGACGTTGGCCTTGGGTTTGTTAACTACACATGAGGGAGAAGGCTTCCACAGGGGGCGGGCTTCACAGGTCCAAGCAGTCCCATCGTGGGCGGCAGTGGGGGTGGATGGTCCCCTGGCGCTGGGCAGAGAGGTTTGTCCGTAGGAAACTGGGGATTGTCACAAGACAGAACTCCTACTCAATTCGGTAATTAAAGGGGAAATGGAAATTAAGCTGCCTGAAATAAAACAAGTAAGAAAGAAAGTTGCCTCAGATAAGATCCGATGACTAGGGCCACCATCATTGCAGATTTCTAACTTCGTAAGAATGAAGAAATTATATCTTAATTGTGCCTCCTCCCCACCCCAACGCACTTTAAAAGAAAGAGTGTAAGAGATGTGTATTTCCCAACTTTGGCAGAGACATAGTGCCAAAATTAACCTCTTGTGGCAATTTCTCCCATCAGAGTTTAAATTCCTACGTCATAGATTCTGGACAACTGCATCTCGGTGAGGCTGAAACCAAGACATTGTTTCTCTCTCTTTCTCTATTCCTCTTCTCTCCCTCTCCCTCCCTCCCGCTCACATAGCACCGAGTTTCTGAGAGTTTTGTACTGAACCCTGGGGTCAGGAAATATCATTCCGTCTGGGATAACTGTCCTGGGACGTGGGGATTGACTTATTTTCTCTATTCGATGGCTGTGGAATTCTATGAACTCCTAGATGGTAAATACTGGGCTCGAGAGAGTCCTGGCTCTGAACTAATTGACCGCTGAGATCTTCCTTCGTCCTTAACTAAGCCCAGTTCCACACAGGCATTTAAGACTTTTCTGTCCTAGACTGAGCAGAACAAGAGATTGGGAAGTATGAATTTTGTATTTTATTTTTAAATTTTAGACACAAAGAACAAAGAATTTGATTTGGAATGTTTACTCCAGAGAGGTTTTCTGTTTCTTGTTCTTCACTGGGTGATGGGCTATGCTGCCAACCCAGGCTCTCTCTAATCACTCTAACAGCTCCCCAACCTCTTGTGATAAGCAGCTTGATATGTGAAATTCAGCGAGAAGTGAAACACCCATTTTTGAAGGAACTTCTGGCTGTCTCTGTATCTAGGTTAGTTTTCCAGTCCTCACTCCTTTTTCCGGCTCCAGCTCTTTTTTTTTTTGTTTTTTTTTTTTTTTTTTTGTTTATTTCAATATTTTAGCCCTCATTTTTTTAAAAAAAATTTCTGTGAGAATAGAATGTATTAAAATATACTTTATCCATATTTTATACTGTGTGAGTGCATGATAGTGTTTTATCGACTACACTACCCCAAAGGAAAGTTCCTCTAATGTTTTCTTGACAATTCCAGCAGAGAAGTGTTTTTGAAACAAATTCTGAATGTTTTGATTTTTTAAAAAATAATTCCTATAATAACGGTCCTTTTAAAATAAAATCCATAGTCCTTAATGAGCCATGTCAAAGCTGTTCTTTACCTGCTTCTTCAAACAGCATTTACATTTTCTCTGTAATAGTCAAGTTCTGGCCCCACTGGCCTCATTTCAATGGTTCAGATTTTGCTGGTTCCTTCTGCTGCTTCAGGGCTGGGCATACATGGCACTCCTTAAAGGCTTTCCCTGAGCACCGTATCTGGATAGGTCCTCTCACTGTGTGCTTCGTATGCATCTTAGCACTATTTGCAGTATATGTTCATATCGGCACTTACTTGCTTGATATTAATCTCTTCCAGTGAAATGCAAGTCCCTTGAGGGCAGGACCACCTTTTAAAATTTTTAGTAATCGCCTTTCTGTATATGACTTGGCGAATAGAATTCAATAAATTCAACGATTTTTGAATGAATGTATGAACATGTGGAAAAAATAAAAGCTGACAACTACAAATAATTTTCTTCAAGATTCTTCAAGATTCAAAACACAAAACAAAATCTAAGAATCCAGTGTATTTATGTTCGAAATTTTTTTAAAGAGATCCGAGTGGTTTTTGAATTGTCTGATAGTGATAGTTACCAAAAGCATTCGTTGGTTTGTGTTTTATTTTGTTGTACTTCTGAGCAATATACAAATGAATTGATATAGTTTCTGATCCCAAAGGGGTAGGTAAATGATGACCAATGACACCGAGGAATGTATAATAAAGAGTTATTTTTGTTACACTCTTATTCAAGCATGTATTCTGATGATGCCATGGTGTGCGCTCGCTCTCTCTCTCTCTCTCTCTCTCTCTCTCTCTTTAACATGTTTCAGCACTCTTATCTGAGGACACATTTCCCTATGACATGAAAATACATTTAGACCCAACCTAGTTTTTACATTCCAGATGATTCCTAAAAAGGAGGGAGGAGAACAAGGAATGGAGAAGAAATATTTCAAAATAGTAGAATTACATATAGTATATTGGGCTGTGCTGAGACCTCATCAGAGCTGGAGAAAAATACTCTTTACTAAGAATTCTAACACTTGTGAGAAATCAGTTAAATCTGAGCATGGGTTAGTGCATATTTCAAAAGAAATCTATTTCCAGTCAGAATCAGAGACTTTTATCCGACAATGTGCAATTACCTTACTCTTATCCAACTGCCATTTTATACATGCTGCTCAGTCTCCAATGCAGAGAAATCAGTTTCAAACCCCTTCACAATTTCCCATGACTTAATTAAACAAAACAGCCTAGTTGTATCAGAATGTTCCTTTTCTCCAACTTTTCACCATATCAGTAATATTAGTGAATATTTAGATTTCTTTGGACACCTTTTTAGGGAACTTCCTGGATAGCAAATGAGCTGCCAGGTTTTTCTGTCATCTAATTCCTCAGAGCAGCACTATTACTTGATCAAAGAACTCCTGGCTGCCCGAATATTATCTTTCACAAAAATACATTAGTTTCATTATTTATGAAATTGTAATCCCTTGACTCACTCTCTTTTAGATGTCTTAGCTTAGTGGTTTTCAAATAGTTGTTGCTCATACACTACTTAAAAGAATTGGGAAAAATATTATACGCCTTGTAGATTTTTAAAGTTAACAACTGATATTCTTTATTATAACTCTAATTTCAAAATATGCAGCCACTGGCACAATTTACATATTTACATTTTTAAATGAAATGATTAAATTATTTAAAAAATATCTCCAATGGAATCTAAATATAATAGTGATTTGATACCACGTCATTTATGTAGAAATACATGAACAAGCTCTTATATAATCAAACATTTACATCATTTCTTATTTTTGTTTATCTGTATTTTCATGCCATTTCTCTCAGAATTTATCCTAATGTATAGCTTTTAATGCTTACACATAATGTATTCATTACTCTCTTATAGTTCTCTGCAGCAAAGCAAAACAAATTTAAAAACTTTCTGTAGATAGCTTATACAAATGCAAATAAATGCATATAGAATTTTATGTCTGGTGAATATAGAGTTTAAATATTAGAGATTCTTTTAGATTGATCGATCATTTAATTATTTTAAAAGAATTATCCAAAATAGCATATAGTATTAAAATCTTAGTTCATATAATTTAAAACATATAAAACACAACTTTATTGGAAATGCATTTCTTAATGAAACATAGCACTTGCTTTTAAAATAAATGTTATTTGTTACTAAAGTAAGACAGAGGACAACCTCAATTGTTATTCCATTTTTACATTTCTACATGTAAGCACTAAGAAATTTTGGTTACATATAAATAGATGCAAATGAAAATAATTTTAGTAGCAATCCCATTCTTCAAATACATCGTGTGTTTACATGCCCAAATCACTTAGTGACCTATAATCAGAAAAGTGTTTATGGTCATTTGACAACTTGGTTATGTCTTCCTTCATTTTTATATCCTCAAAAAAAAATTAGATTTGCAGAAAAATTTTTTACATTTCTTAGAATTTTTAATAAGACACATCAGATTATTTAATTATACCTGTTACTTTTTCACTTAGAGAAACCTGCTATATTCAGAAAACAGAAATATCAATTTAAATATGCCTTTGCCTATGTAATATTTGGACAAAATGTTCTTATTTTACTGTACTCTTTGAACATACTCATAAAAACTTTGGAACTTCAGATTTAGCTTTTTCAGGTTTTGGAAAATGTCTGTCCCAAAACCTAATTGGCAAGGCCAGTTCTCATATTCAGCTCGGTCAGCCAAATCAGACTTACATCTTGTCAGAAAAAGTTTAGCTTTATTTCTCAATTCAATAAATATGATAATACATTTACTAAGACAACCGTCTCACTTCTGAATTCAAAAATAGCTGAATGGATCCTTTCCATGAATTTGCTTTTTAAATGAAATAAAGCATGCCACCTTCAATATCTCTTATGGATAATAATTCATTTGCTAGCATGGAATTTGACATCAAGAGCATGGCAGGTTTTGGCACCAGTGAAAAGAATGGGCGGCGAGGTCATTAAATGAAAGTTTTTATTATCTCCACTCTTTAATAGAACTGACTTCAGAAGACTCTAACTACCTGCTTTGCCAATAATAAGGAAGGGCAGAAAGCACTGCTGAGCTGGATGATGTCTTCATTAGAAGAGCTTAAATGTTGACACCAATATTTCAATTGTCCTATTGTTTGGTATTTCAAAGGATTTATAGGAGCAAAGCACCCTAAGATGGAATAAAGTGAAAGAAGGGCCGTTGAGGATGTGGTGGCAACCGTGGTATGATAGTAAATGTTTAACAACTTGTTCTCTGGAAAAAAAGTACGAGTGTATATACATACATAAGTTACACATTCACCTAATATAAAGGACGCGTAGCGTATAACTTACAGGTAATAATAAAACATATAATCCATTTTATTATACATTCCATATAGGGAATTGATTTTCATGAGATGCTTTTGTTGATTGCTGCCAAGCTCCTATTCATAGCCAGTCCTTGATTGCAATTGATGAATGTGTGTAGTTCTGACATGAATGTTGATTGATAATTTGTTTATGATAACAAGAAAGATGAAAGTGAAACAACAAAACAGCTCAGAACTTGACTTGTTTGTCAATAACGTGAGTGATTTCTTTGCTGAAACAGATCATAGGTTTCAATTCCTGGAAGAGTGTTCTTTAATTTTTGTACTATGCACAATGTAATGGACACTTTTTTGATTTCATCTGACTTATTGAAATTTTCTCCTTCACTTTCTTAAGTGTAGCTAATCAACAAACAATAACCCGAGCCCTCCTTTTCAGTGTTTGTATATTTACTTAGTGATTTCAAGCTACCAAGGTAATGTCGCTGCATGTGAAGCTTGGAAGAGACCTGTGGCAGATGGGCTGAGAGTGATTAACTGCAACTGAAAACCAAGTGTAAAAATCAGAGAGTTTTCTTGGTAGCTTATGGGATTAATTTCCTCCATTGGCAGGGCAGAAAAATGTGTAAACTGGGACAAGGACTTAATTAGCAGAGTATCTGAGCTCCAAAGAAGGTTAAATGCCGAATCAAGCGAAATCAGCTATGTCAAGGTCAGGCCCTACTTGGGAAAAGACAAGACCTTGACTCTGGGATGGGGATAGCTGGGATGCTGCTCTCAAAAATCTTTTGGAATCGCCAAATTCCTTTATACTTCCTAAAGCTTCTAGTTAGAAATTTATATCCTCTGCAATCTTGGTGTCCCCAACAAGTCAACATGTGGCTCTTTCAAGATCTTCCATTTTTCATTGTTGCCACCAGGTCTGTAACTGGGGTTTAGTTGCATCATAACCCAGCTTTGAATTACTGGAACTTATAAGGAAAAAGATGGACTATACCTCAAAGTTGGTGCAAGTCGTGGCCAGCATAAAGCTTCAGTAACCCAGGGAGGATATGTCAGACTGTATTCTGAGAGTCCTTGATCAAGTGAGTCAGGACTTAAGTTGGATAAAGGATCTCTTTTGATTTGAGAAAACTCTCCTGAGATATAGGATTTAATACAGTATAAACATTGGTACGCTGGATCTTATCAATGTAAATAACTTTGTTCTGTGAAAGACCTTTTCAAAAGGATGAAAAAACAAGTTGCAGAGTCGGGGGAAAAACACTTGCAAACCACATGTCTAACAGAGGACAAATATCTAGAATATTTTTAAAAAACCAAAATGAAAAACGACAAAAAAAATCTCTCAAAACTCAACCAAACAATCAAATTAGAAAATGGGCAAAGGCATAAACAAACATTTTATAGGAGAGGACTAATAGATTGCAAATGAGCATGTGAAAAGATGTTCAACATTATTAGCCATCAAGGAAATGAAAATTAAGGCCATAGCCCAGAATGACTTAAAAAAAAAAAGAAGTTAACATCAAATATTGGTCAGCATGCAGAAAAATTGGGTCATTTATGCATTGTGTTAGGAATGTAAAATGGTACACTTTGGAAAACAATTTGGCAGTTTCTTATAAAGCTAAACATGCCGTTACTATATGAACTATCAATTTTATTTCTGGGAATTTATGCCACACAAATAAAAACTTGCATTCACAAAAAAACTGCACAGATGTGCTTAGCATCTTTATTAATAATAGCCACAAGCTGGAATCAATCTAGAGGTCCTTCGACAGAAAATAGTTAAACAAACTGTGGAGTATATATACCATACTAGGGGAAAAAAAGCTGATTATAAAAAGTCACACATTGTATGATTTATTTAACATTTTGAAATGACAAAATTTTCTAAATGGAAGAGAGATTAGCAGTTGTCATTGTTAGGGTTCAGGGGTGGGTGGGGTGAAGGGAAGGCAGTGGGTGCGGTTAGAAAAGGTCAACAGGTTGGATTCTTGTGATGATAAAACTGTTTAATGTCTTGACTGTGGTCATAGATTTACACACCTACACATGTAATAAAATTATATGAAATGGAATACATGCACGAATGAATACAAGCAAATTGGGGAATCTGAAAAAGATTTATGGCTCATATCGATGTCAATATCCTGGTTTTGACATTATCCTATAGATTTGCAAGTATTGCTATTGGTGGAAACTGAGTAAAATATACACAAGATCTCTATTATTTCTTACAACTACATGTGTACATATAATATGCTCAAAAAAAGGTATAATTTAAAAATCGTTATGATCCAGTAGCATTTAACCCAGGAATGAACATATGTTTCAAGACTGGAAAAACTGGTAATGTAGTTCATTATATGAAAAGATTAAAGGGGAAGGACTCTGAGATCTTTTTAAAACGTACAAAATCTTTTATATATGTTTAATACTAAATTCTTATTAAAATAAATAAGCAAAACCTAAAAACAAACCTACCACTTGGTAAACTGAGAAAGAAACTTCTTAACATAATGATAAAGTATATATGTAGTTATCCGTAGCAAGTGTCTTGCCTAACAATGAAATACTAGAAAAATAGCCACTGAAATAGACAATACTTAACACTATTGCTTCTCCTTAATATTGTTCAAGTTCCAATCCCATGCTAAGAAAATAAACGTTAGTAAGATTTAAAAATATTGAAAATAAGACATAAAGCTATCCTTATTTGCAACTGATGTGACTGCCTTGGGAAAAATAATATCCTACACAATCAACTGAAATCTTTTAGATCTAATACAAGAAAGGTAGACTACAGATAAACTTGCAAAAATCCATAGCTTTTCTATTTAGTGGAATTAACCAATCAAGAAATACAGAAGGCAACAATACTACATCTATAATAGCAACAAAAACTATAAAGACTTGAGAAATAAATTAAGAAGCATGCAAGACTAATAAGAATCAAAGCTATGGATGATGTAAAAAGGAGCTGAATTAATGGGAAGAAATTCTGTGTTCTTGCTTGGAATGAAGTTCTGAATTGATGAAGAGATTACTAATTTATTAGATTGAAAGACAAAATATTTACACAAAGGTCAATTTTCTAAAAATTAAGTTACTAATTCAGTGAAAAGTTACCTTTGCTGGAACTTGCTTTTAAAATTTATTCAGAAGAAAAACTTTAGCCAAAGAGATTTTTAAAAGAATACAAAAGAGAAACTTGTCCAACAAATTTTCAGATATTCTACCAATATTGCCCTACATATTATGTTCAAGGAATAGATAAGTTTTATGTTTTGAAACTGCTTCAGAACATAGAGATGTATGGAAATTTTCTCAACTCGTTTATGAGAGTCGAATAACTCTGATGCTAATACTGGATGTAGTGCAAAAATAAACTATAAAGACACAGTTATTAAATGATAGTAATACTGACTTTAGAAGAAGCACATTGATTAATGAAGCAGAATTGAACCGAGAAGCAGATCTGTGTATATGTGGGATGTTAATGATTAAAAATGGTGGCAATTTAAATGAGAAGGAGCTGCAATGCAAAATGGCTTTGAGACGAGTTGTGTTCCCTACTTCACACCATACATAAAACATTTTAATTCAGGTTAGATAGTTCTGCATATAAAATTTTAAAAGCAAAAAATTCATAGAACACTAGTTTTACAAACTTGAGAAGGGGAAGAATTTCCTAATTAACTTTTCAAGGAAAACATGGAAAAAACCGTCTATAAAAGTTTTAAATTCCTCTAAATAAACAATGTCAAAATATAAAAGGCAAGGGTTTCTGGATGAATTACCATGTGCTATATATATAGTCCCGACAAAAGATTTTCTTTTCGTATCGCTGTTAGAATCTCTCTAATATGTTTTTTAAGTGAAAAAAACAGTTGTTAAAATAACAGTGACAGAGTTGCCTGTGTAAAAATTACACTTTCTTTATATAAAATACAGCAAACTACAAAATGGTAATATACTTACACGTATCTATTAGAAATGGTGACGAAGGGGGCTTTCACTTTTAGTCTACATAATTCTGTATATTTTTTTTATTATTATTGTAAGAAAGCTTTCCTGTATTACTTTAGGAAAAAAGTTAAATTCGACAGGATAAAATCATTACTGTCAAGATAACTTCCAGCCTCTCATTCTTCCAAAACCCTATCAGCCAAGGTGCTGGTACTTTCCATCTGCACGTTGCATCCTGAATAGCACCTGCAAGTATTTTGGTTAAGGTGAGTCGTGTTTCAGCAGTTTTCATTCACCTGTCTACATTCAATACCCACCGCCTTGGGTGAGCCCTGAGAGTCCTGGTGCTTTTTGTATATCTACTTTCTGAAAATCTCTTTTTCACGTAGTTGTCACAGTGCCTTTCACTTGGATGGCTTCTCCCTTTAGCCGTCCAGCTCCCTATCAGCCTGGACCCCTGCCTCGAGGCCTGGTAGACTAGGGCATCAGCCTGTCTGCCCTGGGATTAAGGCATAGGTGACATTTGATTTCTTCCCAGGTGCTTTCATCACGCAAGTGAATTAAATACCGCTCTCAGCTCCCATCTGTTACACGCACTTCCTCCGCTTTGCTACACTTCTTTGATGGAAGCTCTGAGCCACCGGAAGGAAAGAGAGTTGTCTGAAGCTTTCACAAGGTACACACACTGTCTGGTTGTTGGGTTGGCTGCCTACCTCCAAGCCGCTGTAGTTTCTTTTGCCTGCTTCTGTCTAGTCCCAGACTTTTTTTTATCTTCTCTACCAGTTGAGTCCTGGCTAATTTTCATTTTCTCTTCGATTTTCTCTTCATCCATTTTCTTCTTGCTCTGTGTCCTGAGAGGCCGACCTGTGTAGACTGCATCACCATTGGAGTGATCAGAAAGCTAGAGGAGAGAAAAGTTCAGGGTATTATTCCCCGCCGGCTTCTCACTACAAACCCCAAACTCCTTTTAAAAGACTCTTTCCTGTAGCTACAAGTCTCACAGGCTTCTGGAAACCTCTACGCTCTGCCCCTCCCCACACCTTTTATCCCTTAAAGCCTAGAGATAGCAACTATTGCTGGTATAGGATTCTTAACTATTCCTGTAAGGTTTTCTTAATGATGCCTACGCCTTCATTAATAGATTTCATTTTAGTTTCTTCATCCACGGTTCTGTGTGCCCTTTATGTCCTGACTCTGATGCAAGACTTATTAACGCAGCTTGTAAGGCTCAAGCTTAAGCAGTTTTCAGTAATGGCACTTGAAGTAGCAGGAACACTGGTCCTTTGACTAACCATGTTCATAAAATAAGCAATGCAACAATTCCTTTCTAATTACCACAGTTGTGGAAATACTAAAGACCCCAGACATTTATTTAGCCCTTGATTAAAGAAAAAAAAAATGATATTTTAAGATTGAGATCCATGCTGATTTAAATCTAATTACTTACACCTATAAAACCTGTATTGATGATTGTGAAGTTAGAAACATCTTTCAAGTTCATGTTTGATCTATTCAGCGTTCTATTTTCTTTCTTGTTTTCTTTTTTTTTCAATTGCTTTCTTCCATAATAAGTGCTAGGTCACATGATTCTTGTGTTTTCTCTCAATAGATCATAATTCCTTTGGGGGTATGTTTATCATAGCACTCTGTCCATTGTATACGTTCAATTGACTGTTTAATAATTTGATTAAAAGGCAAATTCATATGTAAGGTGACTGAAGCTGTAGTTCATTGGAACTGTTTTGACATGCACAATAATTTATTCAGCAAATATTTAGTGAGTGTTTATTATGTGCCAGACACATTTTAGGGACAAGATTTTCATGTAGCAAAATTTTATGGTGGGCTAAAGCCAAGGTAGTTTTTACAGCAAAAATCAAAAACAAATCAAAAATCAAAATCAAAAACGGAAAACATACCTTTTTAAAGAGTTGCCTTTTAAGGCATAGCAAAGCACTGTTATTATACTGTTTCTGTGGAAAAATGCATTGTAAGTATTAACCAACTTTTAAGTGGATGCTTGGCTTTCAATCTATTTAAATTGAAAACTGTTTCTATATGACCTCTTTTAACATTTAGAAGAGGATGCTCTGAAGGCTTATAAATCTAGGTTAACAATCAGAACTATAAAAAAGGTAATTTAATCCTTGCCTTAAATCATTTTTGGCATTTCTCTTTCCTTGCAAATGATAAGGAAAAAAACAAAACAAAACAAAAACAAATGTTGACTTAGAAATTAATTAAATATAGACCATTTTACCAAATAAAGTTTAACCATTACCCTAACTTTCAAATCAGGAAGAAATAATTTCATTTTATGGCATCTATCCAGGACTGAAGCAAAACAACATTGGATAGGTGCTTACTGACTTGTCTCTTGGGAGTTGTGGGCCTCAGTAGGTGACAGTAACTCTACTATTAATGATGACATCACACATTATTACACCAAGAGGAGATCAGCAGTTCCCAGAAATGCTGACCATTTGTCTTGAAATATGTTCAGTTTATCATTCATAATACAAAATCTACTTTCCGGGCTCCTTAATTTGGCAGCTGTATCCATTTTTAAGTTTAGCTAGATAAAGGATTTCTGTTCTTGTAGATGAGTCATTTATCAAATCTAGTATGGCTTTTGTCAGAAAATTTTAAATGTAATTCTTAACATAATAATAATGCCTTTTTATTTAGTTGTTTTAATCGTTCAATGCTTTCTTCGCCTTTATCATTCTATTTTAAAGAGTTATGAGTCCTGTAACAACCTGAGTATTTTTACATCTAGTCTATCCATTCTCCTTCTCAAAGACTTTAGAAGACTGAAGATGTAGTTTCAATCACTTTGTTTCTAGTGGATGATAGAGTGATCTAGTGGGTATTTTTCCAACTCTGAAAACTTTGTATTGCCATAGGGATGGTGTAGTACTTGGCCATTTGCTCAGCCATATTTCCAACACTTATCATTGTTTTTTAGAAGACTTGCCTTCCATCCTGTGAAGCTGTATGTGCTACTTCTTGAAAAGCTGTCATGCTGATTATTCTGGTTTTTAGGTCTAGAGTGTGTTTGTTTCTATTCATTTCACAGCTGACCAGCCTATAAACTGGCAAGTTTTTCAGCCAGACTTTATTCATGGGATTTGCTCTTCCTTTATTTGTGTTAATGCTGGAAAATATCTTCTGTGCATAAAAATACTTGCACTGTAGGTAAGACTATACCTGTGAATTATGCTTTAAAACTCAGCTTTAAACACCTCCCCCAACTCTTCTTGGGGCATTACTTATAAAGAATCAGTATTTTTAGAGCTTCTGTGTTCAGGATGCCTTTACTGATGAATCATTGTGTTCACCGATTCTCAGATTATTTGTGTACATGTAATTGTTTCTAAGAGGTGCCTATAAAGCTCAGAAAATACACTCTTTTGGGTAGCTAGTATATTTGATTTGCAGATCTTTGGATCACAAAATATAACTTCAATTCAGAAGAGAAAAAACCGATAGAATAATTAATTTTCTGCACACATCTCAGTAACCAGATGTTAAGCCTGCCTGGAAACCCCTGTGTCCTGGGCATTGCGACAGTCTTGCAGACATCTGTTTTATCCCTTGCCCAGTGGGAAGCCCCCTGTCTAGCCCCAGTGTGTAGCAGTTATGTGCTTTGGGTGAACTTAACTCAACCCCAACTGGTAATCCACGTCTCCTGACATAGCAATTAGTTCAGTGATGAGCATGCAACTCGGTCTGAAGCCAAAGAGTGCAAGACGTTCTCCTGGGTAGAGGGCTCCCTTCAAAGATGGCCCAATCAGCATGAACGCCAGCCCTGGGTTCTGCAGGTATGGGAAGGGAAACGCATGGTCTCCACCCGGGACCGCTGCTATGTAACGTGCATATATAGGCTACATTTTGAAAGGCACATCCTCTAGTCACACAATGTAAAATGAGCAAAATCATACCAGAAGTCCCAAATAAGCCCTGACTCCTGCTGCTGGCAGTGTTGTGACCGTGAGTGAAGCCAATCCGAGGACAAAAGCTGACATGCAAGTAGAACTTAGAGAATTACAGGACAATAGGGTCGTATATATAGACAAATACTTTTGTAATAATGGCACCATGCTATTAAAGTTGATCTGTATTAAATGTTATTTAATACATAAAATACATGAAATCTTATTTAATACGACTTAAGAACTTTAAGAGAAGCTAATTTTCAGACAGAATTTTCACATGAGGATTATTAGTTATTAAAAAAATACTGTTAAACTAAGAAAATTATTAAAATAGTTAAGGATTTAGGATCGACATGTTTTCTTCTAATTAAATGCTCCAATTTTATGGAGTATTACTATAAAGGAGGAAGCGATTAGCATTGTTTACTTTCCTCTCCTCTCCTTATATTATTTAGCTCGAAAGGTTCATAATATTTGTGTTCTTTTCTGCACTGTAATTCCCATTTTTTCAGTCTTAGTTCTATATGCAAATGGTTTATTGTTTCCTGCCTTTCCCTTCCGCATGGCGTCTCCACCTGGACCTCGTCGAGTCATCTCGTGGTCAGTTTCAGGTCATTATTGAGACCTATTTTTACCCAAGAGAGCTCGTGAACATAACATTCTGCTGTTGTAGAGAACGTAGGCCGCATTTTTATAATTAAGTGGCAACTTCAGCAGGCATGCTTTTCTTTGATAACTTTCTTTCCCTTGGGATTTCATGAACGCCGCTTCAGTTTTTATTGGCATTGAATATTATTGAGGAAGTCTGAAGCTGACCTCATTATCCTCCAAGGAACTTCTTTAATGAATGGAGGAAGAATTCTTTATTTTTGAACTTCTATAATTTAACTATGATTTCCTCTAACTCAGTCATTCTAAATCAGATTTTCTAAATAAAGCATTTTTCTTTCAGTTTGTAGATGTAACTCTTTTTATACGTTAATGTCATTTTCCTGTATTATACCAATGAATGCTTCTCTATTCTTTTTCTGTTTGTCTGGAGTCTCCACTTAAGGAATATAAATTACCTTTATGCTATTTTTTCCTTGCTTATTTTTCTTACTCATCATCATAGCTCTAGTTGTAACTGTGTTACCTCTATCTTTATGTTCATTTGATGATCTCAAGCCTTTTTTACAACATTATTTTATTTTAGCCATATCTGTCCTGATTCTTTCTATTTAGAATTTGCTTATTGTATCAGAAATTGTGTTTTGCTTCTCAACTTATTTCCTTCGCTCCGTCATACTTTCTTGCTTTGTATTTTGTTGTTATATCATCTTATCTTTGAGCTATTATATTTCCTCTTACCTTTAAAAACTTAATTGAATTTCTTTACTAAGGTCTTATAAGGTACAAAACATTGATAGGAAATCAGCCGGTGCTTACTGAGTTATATATTCTACTAAAATTATTTTTCTGTAGTATATCTGTATAGTTTTTACATCACTTGTTTTCATCTTGCTCAGGATGAATTTAAGTAGTTCCATCCAGATGCTATTGTTTTGAGATAGCTTATTTTCTTTGATACCTGATATACTTCTGACATAAATTAGTTTATCTTCCAGCAAATTTTTACTCTCTCCCTGGCTTCAGGAGATGAGAATAATTTCTTGCCTTATTGATCTTGTACTTCACCATGTGACATTGATTTCGGACTTCACATTTCATGGCCAGTGGAATGTAAGCAAAGATGTCATAAACAGAGGTTTTAAATATGCTCATGTGACAAGTTGTCCTCCTGAACTTCCACCTCTGCCATGAGAGGAACATGTTCTGTGTAGCTGCTAGTCCCAGAATGAGGAGCTATGTGGAGTAGAATACATCCAACTCCAATCTTTGAACTAATCCAAGACTCTTCCAGCTAAGCCCAGAAGTATTACAACTATTTTGAAGACCCACGAGTGAGAAAAATAAATGTCTTTTGTAGTTCCTGAGATCATGAGGTTCTTAATTATTCAGCATTACCAGAACAAAAATTGACTAATACGTCTTCCCACTTTATGTGGAAATAGTTTGTTTATTCCTCTCAAATTGGTTGTTTTCAATGTATTTTTCTAAGGCCTCAGACTATGAAGGTGGGGAAGTGGATAGTGTACCTGAGGCTGAGACAGCCCTAGGTGAGAGATAGATTCTGCTCTCTTCCAAGATCCTATTAAATGTCCTGTACTAGGGAGGTGTCCCACGCCTATGGCTTCGACAGCTTCTCCATTTTAGTACAGTATCGTGGAAGATAGAGGTTCTTGGTGGCTCTGCCTACTGACTTCTATCCTTGAGGTGGCCTTGCCTAGATATCTAGAGGCTTTTACTTTTGAGACTTTTCTCTGACCTTTATCAGGGCTGTTGAATCACAGTGTTAATTTGCTTGACCTCACATCGGAAGATATCGATATGAGTTCTTAGAACATTACTGAGACACACCCTTTCCTTGTCACTAGCTCTGGGGAAAGAGGAATACGTTTATATATTATGTAGAAATGCCACATGGAAGACTTAAACAGGTCATAGACACAAGTTCAGATGTATTTTTGAGTAGGAAGTACATTGCCTATTTAAAAAAAATCTGAGAATTTCTTTTCTCTAAAAATATGTCCTAATATATATCACAATTCATTTAGGTTCATTTTGATATAATAACTTGTTTGGTACTACAGAAGAAAATCTAAAGAAAATAAGCTCTATACGTAAATGAATTAAATATTGGTACTTGGATGGTTGAAGACATGAAAAAATATCATGCTTTTGGTGTTTTTTGATTTCATACTATACATTTCATATGCTGACTAATAGGAAGACAGTTATAAGTCAATTAAATGGGTTATTTCTTTAATACCTGCCACCAGTGCATTACACTAGGCCTAAAAATGAATATTTAAATTTGCTTGTGCCACTTTATTTACACAAGTCCACAAATTACTACTTCCTTATGCCAGCTAACTTTTGATATGTAACAGATGTTATTTTTGTTTGATTTAAACCTGACCCGAATGAGGTATGTTACTGCATGACCTAAGAGTTTTCAAATACTTCATTAGGAATGAACTTAAGTGTGTGTGTATATATACACACACACTTAGTGCATCAGCACATAGAGAAAATGGCTTAGCAGAAGCATTTTTCATCTAAATCCGGTAAAGGGATCTGTATCAATATTTGCTGAAATTAGCATGTAGTGGATTAGGTCATGCTTTATACAATGATAATATTTGTTTTAGAAATTGGTCTTCTTTGCAAAGTCAAGCTTTATTAGGGAGTAAGGGAGGAAGAAGTTATTATAATGCATACATATCAATTTTACCAGTTCTTTTGTATTATTTCCCAAAATTTATACCTTAAAAAAAAAAAAGACTAAAATTTATTCAGTAAAATGCAGGCAATCAAACCAAATGAAAGTGATCTGAGTAGCAAGTTATCCTGCTTGTAATGTGGAACGAAAGCAAATCATCATGAATAGAAGAAAACCATCTCTTCTTTGGGGCTGACATGGGGTCATTTAGTATTTAAATCAACTCTAATTACTGGCGAGCTGAATTGTTCATTAATGGTTTGTTGGTAGCAACAGAGATAGCGCATTGAACAACGTTCTGAAAATACTGTAGCACTATATCATCTCCGCTCATGGGTATGGCCTGAGTGCCATATAGGTCGATTTACCTGCAATCATTTGTTAAGCCAATGGCAACAAAGATTTCAAATTCTTACCTTCTGAGTCTTTTGGTGCCTTCTGCTTTCTGAACATATGCCGTCTTAAAAGTTATTAATTTGCCATGCATTTTTGTGATTTCTTAGTTAGCAGTGGGGAAGGTGGTGTGTTTGTTATAATTACTGGGTTGCTTGTTAGGATCGGTAGAGACCGAATGCCCTGAGCATATTCTCCATGATAGCAGGCCTTCCACTGTGTATTCTGATTCATGTTGTGAATTGAGTTCATATATATATTCCTTTTGGGTCAATCAGAGAATACTATATAAATTATTCTAGAGTTGGGGGAAAAATTGACATTATTTAGATATCTGTTACAAAGAATTAGAAGTATGTATCTTATTCCAGGACTTCCTAAACACAATATTTGATCCAAGTTCGAGGCATAACTCAGGAGCAGAAAAATAAACCTCTACTTAAAAGCTGACCTGTCTCTTCATAGCAGACACTGCTCACGGCGTGCAGCTGTCACGGCACTGGGTTGACTGGGACGTTTTGAAATGATTGTGGTTGTGGAACTTCCTGCAGGCAGTTGCTGCTTGCTTTGTTATATTGAACGCATTTTTCAGTCAAACATTTTCCTGGCTGCATCAAAGCTGTTGAGTAACTGTGTTAACCTTGGTGTGCTTTGGCAATAGGAGATCAAGTAAAAGTCAATAAATGTCTCCCATGGCCCTGATAAACTCCAAGGGCACCAACGGAGGTGTTTATGAGCTGTGGGGGACAATTTGGTCAAGTATACGTTTCCTTTCAAATTACTTATTGCCATTTTAGTGTTAGTAGAACATATTTCAAGTCACTGCTTTGACAGAACATATCGGTTGGCATTGCGTAGGCTTCTGTGTTTTTATGAGACAGATGGCAATTACCCATTTTTGCGCACTGTTATCTTTTAGTTTTAAGCATCGCATTTACTGGTGAGCTGGACTTTGCTCTATTTTTTTTTTTCTTTCAGCTTTGAGCATTCCTGCCTTGTAACATCTCTTTACAAAGAAACATTAAGATGAGTGACTATAAAATTATAACAGTAAATGGTCTAAGAAGAAAAATACTTTAAAAATGAGTTCAAATTTGTGGTTAGAGTTGCTTTCTTAGAACTGATTGTTGCCAGTTTTCTTCCATTTCAGAATTATTTTAGAAGGCTAGTCATGGTTATTACATATTATTCTTTTAGTTTTTTCAGAAGTAAAAAAATTATAAAACATAACTAAAAATATAATTTAGGATTTACTTGTTTATATCACCCTTCTGAAAAGTTTTCTGTCTTGTGCAGAAACTATAAAGAATACAAACATATTAACATCTCTAATATTTTAAAATTTAAATATTAGTCAAATATTTTCTTTTTGAAACAAAAGTTAAAATCTATGATCCTTCAAAGTAAATATCCAAGCTGGCATATTTTAAAATGAAGTAAAATGTAAAAGGTTGAATAATTCATGATTAACCTGTATTAAGTTCTAAAATGAAACAAAAAATTGATTTTGTTTAAATTTTGGCATCCTATTTTTGTCCTTTGGCTATAGACACTGACATGCAATAAGAAATAATTATATGGAAGAATGAAAGAGAAATTACTTAATTTATTGAAATATACTTTAAGGCTGTTTTTTCATCTATTTATTTAGTGATTCCGGAATATATTTAAATAGTTCTCTGATTTCTAAAAGGTACAGATTACAATATAATCTGCCTTTTTTAAAACTGTAAAATGTTTGAAACAAGAAAGTTTGATGACCACATGATACCATAACCACTTCTTCAGAAAGGGTAGCAAAGGTTTTAGCGTCCAGTTTCTAGGCAGGATTATATCGAGCTGGACTGGACTGCAGACAGCCTTAAGCCAGAATTCACAGCCTCTATTAGTGCCCCGATCAATTCCCTAAGCTTCACAAGTTTCCCCTTGAATATAGCTCAGGCCTGTTACAGCTCTCCATTATTCTACTACCACTGCCTCCACTTCATGCCCCAATCAATTCCTAATCTGTTCCATTATCGTTTGATTGTTGAAATATTGTCGAAACTGTTTCACTAAGGCCACAAATAACTTCCTATTTGGCAAAACAAATGGCTTCTTCCTGCCTGTTGGCCTCCTATGTCTTTGCACCCCATGAGGCCATTGGCAATTTCTTCCTTCCCTTCCCTCCTCCTGTGACCCAGTGACATGACACTGTTTTTCTCCGCTGGGGCTCTTTTTCAGTCTACCCATGGGCATTCTCATCCACTGCCATGATTTCAACTCGTATTTTATGCTGTTGAAGAGCAAGAGGAAAAAGGCAGATCTCTTACGTAGGAGGAGTCCTTGGCCTCTCCTCGTTTGACTCATTGTCTAAGGGATGCTGATGGCAGGTGTTGACTCCAGAAGTTCTAATCTCTGTTGCTGGCATCTCTTGAATTTTATATCTTTCGTTCCAACGCCGAGTGATGGGTGTGGGTCTTGAATGTGCTTTCAGCATCTGGAACTTACCTTGTGCTCATGTCTAATTAGCCATTTTACTGCCCTCACTTTTGCTTCGGGCTTTCATCATCCCCCTTCCCCGTCATTTAACCTGGACGCCAGAAAGCTCTGTCACCTCCCCTTTCTCCCACAACAGTACTTGCTGCCAGCGATCAGTCGTCATGTTCATCAGAAATGTTTTTCAATAGTTTCTCAAATCAGCCTTTTTCTTTCCTTTCATTTTTGCAATTGCCATGCCCTCTTGCCTGTTATAACTGCTGGGTAATTGATTTTTCTGCTTGCTATACTTCTCCTACTCCAATTTAAACTCTACAATAGCTCCAAAATTTTAATCTTGCTAAAGGATCCAACTCAATCACATTACTTTGCTGATCAAAAACTTTGGTTACTCTTTCTTCTCAAATAAAAGTACAGGCTCCTTCTTTCTGATCCTTGAGGCACTATACAATCTGTATTAACATATCTAGCGAGGGTTATTTCCTAATACTCTTCTCCTAACTCCATGTCTCATCTTCAACTTTTATACAAACGTTGTGCATTAAATATTTCATTCACAATATTTTCATTGGAGCAGCATGCATTTAACTAGTTTTTGAGAAGTCATAATTTGATGGGATATAAACTTGGAATCGCTTTATTATTTTTTTTTTTCCCCCAGTCATGCTGTCGATTTTTCTCAAACAAGCCATACTTACTCTAGGGGTGTCCCCTCTTTCAGTGACATTGTCTGGATTCTGAAACATAAGGTAATTTCAGTTTTCCAACAGTCTTATTTCATTTTAAGACTCGATCCTGATTTAAAGTCTTTCATCTTCCCAGTGTAAGACAGAGCCTTGGCTCCAGTGACTCACAGGGGGAAGTGAGGCTGGGTCTGTGATATGTTTTTCATACAACCTCTCTCTCTGCAGGAGCTCCTTGTATGGGCACTGAAAGAGCGAGAGGAAAAAGTCAGATCTCTTACTTTTGCGTAGGAGGAGTTCTCGGCCTCCCCTCGTTTGACTCATTCTCTCTGGGATGCTGATAGCAGGTACTGGCTTCAGCCTGCTCCATCAGTGAGTGTCTTAGAAGAGCTCTTTATGCTTCCACAGTTCCTTGGAAGGTTTGGCTACATTTTCTGGTTGACTTCCAGCTGTTGGCATCATCATGACACAGTCTTCTGAAATGTAGGCTCTTTTCTTTCACTACGCTAGTGATCTCCATACAGCTTGCGCTCCAGGGTCAGTTCTCAGGATCGTGGGCATCTGTGGGAACTAGGATTTCAAGGGAGAATGGCCTGGCCCATTTATCACTTGGCTGTCTTTGCCTGTACCACCTCTCCCTTGCTTAGGTAGTAGAAGGAGATTGGCATGTAGCCCAGGTGTTCCCCAGATGGCTAATAAGGAAACAAAAAAGCGTGTCCCCATCTTATGTGGCCAGAGGAAGACTGGCAAGGACGCTGGCATTCCCAAAGTTTACGAGTTAAAGCTCCTCTTTCTAGTCCTTGGATAGCCTCTTTCACAAGCACTATTTCCCTAAAATGGGATCTCATCTTTATTAACTCTGTACTATCTGTGATGGCAGCCATTAGCTACATGTCGTTATTCAATACTTGAAATCTGACTGATCTTAATTGATATGTATTATAAGCGTAAAACACACATCAGATTTCAAAGATAGAATGAAAAAAGAATGTCAAATTTTGGGGTTTCACGATATTTATTATATGTTAAAAATATTTTGAATATGTTTTTCTAGATACCACGTTATTAAAATGTATTTTACTTCTTTTTACCTTTATTAATGTGACAATAAGAAAATTTTACATTATGTATGAGAATCACATTATATTTCTATTAGACAATGTTGATATTGAGGATAAGAAATGTTAGTTAAAACCTATGTAGGAATTTGTTCTCCTTTAAAAAATCTATTAAAAAGTTTTCTTCTATTTATACTACTTAGTTCTAAAAGCACGAGTCATAACTGATTTAAGCATATATCGGGCCAACTGTTTATACCACCTAGGCTATGGTTAATATGAAAGTCCAGATATTTTTGAATCTGCAAACTTAAATGAATATTGAAGTGGACAAGAAAATGAATACCATAATAAAATTCAACCAATGTTAAGGCTAGTCATCAAACTATTATTAGGAAGTTTTGTGGTAAATTTTGATAAAATGCTACATGTTGTTTGCATCATTTGGGTTACTATTACCAAAATATTCCAATTATTTTTTAAGCTAATCTAAAAATACATCTATCCTACAATTAAGCTTGATTTTAGGTTGAGCACTACTCACTGCACTAAAAAACATTGTTTAAATGTTTAAATCCACTCGGATGAACAGGATGATAGGTTATAGTATTAAACAAAATTCACGTTTCCTTTTTTTAAGTTAAAATAAAAACATCCTAAACATTTATGAATATAAATCACCATTAACTATAGAATTATATGAATTAATCTCTTTAGAAAGCCGTACAGAATTGCTACCAGAACAACAAACTCTATCAAGGTACCCTCTGTTCCCTTATTATAGTCATTATGAAATATTTAAACACTTACTTTAAATGAAGTTGTCCTTTTCCTTCTGCCTAGATGTCATATCCTCCTGTTGAAAGAAATGTCTAAAAATATTCTCCTTTCCGATCTAATTGAATGTATATGAGAGTATGCCATAATTGGTATTCTGATTGCAGTCGGATTCCTCATCATACCCATTTTTGTTTCAATACTGTCATTATCACAGTTTTACATTATCATACTTAAAGCACTATGATATATGCAGAGAAGATATAGAAGATGAGAATTGTAATTGTGGGTCTTAGAAAAAATATATGTGAGGGTTTCTGAGAAGGACATTTAGCTATGAAATAAGAAAAACAGAAATAACTAATAATAAATGACAGGCCAAACAAAGAATGCAAAGGTGCCCTTCCAAATCCCAAATGGAAAAGTTCGAAGTTTTAATATTATTGATCTAATCTCTGTCATCTGTTTGACGCTAGTAGAAATCTCTTAGGTTTTCAAATTTCAGCTAAGTTGCAGATAGGAAATATGGCAGTAAGAAAAGGTTTAGATTTTGTTTTATGATTTTGTCCTGGAGGATTTATACTGTAATGGAAGATTCTTTGAAAGAATAAAGCACATGATTGAGGCAGCTCTTTACTCCTTTTTAGGTGCTATTTTGAGCTGCTAACTGCTGACCACAACACACTGCTTAACATTAAGTCATTTCTATTTAAAATGCATAGTTCTAGAAAAGCTAAAATTGCTTTAAAATGTGTGTAATTTAAAAAGTAAGTACATAGATTTCATTCTAAATAATGCATATAGTGTGCATATATATCACATTTATACACACATACATTTACATATGAATATTCTTCAGAACAAAAATTAGGTTATTTTGATTAATTCTGAGGGCATAAAACATCAAGAAGACAGAAGCCTCATGGAAACCTCTGAGCTTTTCAGGCATCTGAGATTGACATCTCCATGATTATTACACACACCATTTTCAACTTCCTATTACCTATCAGATAAATATCCTGATTGTTTTTTATGACCTTGGCCAACCTAAATATCTTAAAATGATACTTCCTCTTGAGGCTCATTCAATAGTGTAAAAATATATATGGTTTCTGATGTAATTTAGGCTTTCTCAGAAAATCTTTATAATGAGATAAAATACTCATTTAGGAGAAACAGTGATTAAAGATGAGTATTTTATTACATTTCATATTTATTTTCATCCTTTGCTTCAATGGTTATGTGTCTCAGGTTGATGACCCTTCAATAGTGGTCGACAAAGATGCAGACTCCTATTTAGGTGTACCTAGAATGGAGGAGAGGGATTTAGAGAGAATATCAGCGTTATCTTCGAAAAGAGCAGATTTGATGTTCCTCCTTCATAGTTTAAAAGCAAATGGACATAACTTCTCACTGTCACAGCACAAAGTAAGAGCACAGATTCCCTGGTGACACCGGCTCAGGGAATGGACCTTGAGAATCTGTATTTAAAAATGCCTCCCAAGGTAAAACTGATGTAGCCAGTTGAAACCAGTCCTCAGTCCACATTGGGAAATGAGTATACAAAATACCAAGAGGTATTTGAAAATCTAGTCTTATATTCAAAAGTGGCTTATCAGAAATGTACCTGCCTAAGGGTTTGCTGTCTGTCTTGGCATTTATAAAGTACATTTTAATGTACTACATTATTTTAACTGGTGACTTCAAAAGCTGTTTATATTTTTAGTGTTTATATATTCAGATATAATCTCCTCATGCTTGGTAGAATATACCATACCCTCTTGTGCTGGACTGCTTTATATTAACCAGGGCAATTTAGGTACTTGAAACTATTTATAAACAAATGATAGCTTTTATATTTGAAGATATATCATCAATCCCAATTTATAAATATAATAATCCTTTTCTTCCTCTTCATCCCCACTGCTACTTCTTAGATAATTCCAACAATCTCCTAAGAAACATCCCCTGCCTCCAGTATTTCCTTATTTATTATAGTTGATTCACAAAATGCTTTCATACAGAGTGTTGGGGGAAGGGGACTGATCACTTTGTTGAGTAAAGTTTCAACTCGTATGGCATGGCCCTCATAAACCTTAGTGATATCAATTCAATTTACCTTACTAGCCCCACGTATCAACATTCTAATCTCCCAACTCAGCATGCTCAATTAATTGTTCATACTTTTAGTCACACTGTTCCTAATATCTAGCATGCCTTTCCTTCCACTTTCTTTTTGTTTAAGATTATAAGAAACGACGGAAATGCTATTTCTTCCATGAAAGTGTTTTCTCATTCAACCAAAAAAGAGCTTTGTCCTCACTCCCGTATAGTATTTTGAAAATACATAGGTTTTTAAGTAAGCACATTATATTGTGATTATTAGTTTATGTGTATTATGTGACTCAGAACTGAGCAGCAACTATTGTAGGATGACTGCCTGGGTCTTAGGTAAAATGCAAATAAAAGACAAGAATTGTGTAGGCTTCATGATGTTTACTCTGCCTTGTGATTATACAGCCCTATGGTCTAGGCTTACTTTGAAGAAGTTCATCTCACAAATTTTTTTTTTTTGTCCCAAGGTTACGAAACAGGCTCCATTCTCCCAATTTTCCACTTCCTCCTCATTGTAACCCATCCAGTTATTTGCGAGAGAGACTTCAAGTGAATCTATTTCTGCTTGAATGGATGGCCCTAGTTATCATCTGCCTTGCCCTTCCCTTAACTTTCATGCAGATTGAAATATGATTCGAAGAGGGGAGTTATCACTAGTTTTACATCAGAAGGGACTAAACCCTATGGAAGATTAAAATGAAGACTACAGTTGAGATATTCTAAAACAATATCAACAAAGGAAAAGGTCTAAAGAAAGAAACAAAGCTATTAGGCAAACACAAATCTCATTTAGTAGAAGTCCGATTCAAAAGGTTTTTCTTCCATCTGAGTTCCCTACAATTCTTTGAAATTCTAGGACTGCACACAATTTACATCATGTTAAAGAGTTAATATTAGGTTTCTCATTTTCGAATACCTTCAGGAGAGACGCTATGGATTATTTATCTTTGAATATTTTCAAAAGTATAATTCCTAAAAGATAGCAGTTATGCTTTTCATGAATAAATGTTTGTTGAACGAATGTAATCCTAAAATATAATTCCCAATTCTAATCTTATCTATATATTACCAAAGAGTTGACTTATTACATAATATTATTGTATGCTTGCATTCCTCAAATTATATCAGAAATCACTGAAGGAGATAAGAAGGCTGCAGCTTTTTAAAAATGACTTAGGACTTTTGCTTCTAAGAGCGCAATGGGCAATTTGGACCAACTCTTTCAGTAAAAATAAAAATTCTGAAAAAATTTGTAAATGTTTTAAAATCATTGAAGTTGTGAGAAGATAGTGAAAAGCTCAATAAAATAAAATTAGCAACTTGGCAAGTATGACTAAACATAAAAGACGGAAAGAAGACAATATTAGGAATGCGAAGAGGGAAATAAACAGACATAGAGCAGGTTTAAAATATTAGAATAGACTCTATCAGCCTATACCAATACATTTAAAAATCTAGGAAATAGGAAAAAAATTATTAAACGAGTTTCCATTAAAGAAGGCAATACAATAAAGATTTTTGATTAAACTGCCATTATGCAACAGTATAGTGGAGATTCTAGTCAATGAAATAACATAAGGGACAGTAACAGTAACTCATTTAGATCATATTGTTATAATCTAGAAAAAAATGAATTCCTAATAAAACAAGTTAGTACTTCAATGTATAAAATTGTTTTAGTCAGAGTGTGACATTTATCTTTAGGTCTTATTAATTATTACTTCTAACTCAGATTTTTTTACACATGTTTAACAATATGGGTCATCCATAGTTGCAGAGAGTGCATAGAAAATGCATTAAAAGTGTGTCAACATATTTATAGGTAGTTAACTTTTGTTTTGTAGTAGCAAGTGAGCAAAACATATAGTGATTAAGGTGTCAGGTAGTAATTGCATTTGCCTCCAAATAAACCATCAAGTCCCAGTAAATGATCAAAACAAGCAGTCTTTCTCAAAACACAATAGTTAGGGAGCTATGATTAAAAGATTCTAGGAGTCAATATTAGATTACTGTAATCGTGGTAAAAATAATAAACGAAGTCTATGGTCTTAAAATTTTAAATGTACAATACAATATTGTAGACCACGTGTAAATTGTTGTGTATTAGATCTCTAGATCTTTTTCACTTTGTATTACTAAAATTCTATACCAATTGAATTGCAACTTTCTCTTTCTCCTTCTCTTCATCCCTCAGCAACCACTATTCTACTTCCTGCTTCTAAGCGTTTCGTACTTTAGATACCTTGGGTAAGCGGAATCACGCCGTATCTCTAACTTCTGCAACTGGTTTATTAAACTTAGCAAAATGTCCTCATAGTTTACCCACATTGTCACATATAACAAGATTGCCCTATTTTTTAAGGCTAAAAAATATGTATATGAACTACATTTTAACAATTCATCTGTCAATGTACGTGTAGATTGTTTCTTCTTCTTGACTGCTGTGAATAATGCTTCAATGAATATGGGAGTACAAAGATGTCTTTAAGATGCTGATTTCAGTTATTTTGGGTAAACACCTAGAACTGGCGTTGTTAGATTATATGGTAATTCTATTTTTAATTTTTTAGGAACTTCCATACTGCTTTCCATAGTGGCTGCCCAATTTTTCACTTCCACTAACAGTACGTGAGGGTTCAAATTTCTCCACATCCTTACTAATTTTTGTTCTTTTTTTTTAATGTGCTGTCCTAAAAAGTGTCATGTAATATTTCATTGTGTTTTTGATTTGTACTTACAGAATGATTAATAATGTTGAGCATCTTTTCATATACCTGTTGACCATTTGAATGTCTTCTTTGGATAAATGTCTATTCATGTCTTTGCCTATTTTTAACTCAGGTAAATTCATTTTTATTTTTTGTTTTTGTTTTGCCAACGTGTTGTAGGTTTTCATATACATGTTTATCAGAACATCAGATATGTGGTTTGTAAATATTTCCTCTCATTTCTTTGTTACCTTTCATTCTATTATTATTATTTTTTTTTCTGTCAGAAGCTTTTTAGTTTTATGTAATCTCAACTTGTCTCCTGTGACCTGTGCTTTTGGTGTCATATTCAAGAAATCATTGCCGAGACTAATGCTATGAAAAATTTTCCCTTTGTTTTCTTCTAGGAGTTTTCCAGTTTCAGTCTTATGTTTAAGTCTTTAATCCATTTTGAGTTTATTTTTATGTATGAAAGGAGATAAGGGTCCACATTCATTCTTTTGCACATGGATATTCAATTTTCCCAACAGTATTTGTTGAAGAGACTGTTCTTTCCCAGTGTGTAGTCTTAGCACCTTTGTCAAAGATCATTTGATTCTATGTGTGTTGATTTATTTCTGGGCTCTCTATTCTGTTCCAATGATCTATATGTCTATCTCTATGCCAGTACCATATTATTTGGATTACTTGTAGCTTTATAATATGTTTTGAGGTCAAAAAGATTGAGGCCTTCATTTTGTTTTACTTTCTCAAGATTGTTTTGACTATTGAGGGGTTTTTTTGTGTGCGTGTGTGTGTTTGCTTTTTTGTTTGTTTTTTTTTGTGGAGGGGTTTCATATGAATTTTAGAATTGTTTTTTTTTCTATTCAAAAATGCCATTGGGATTTTGACAAGTACTGCATTGGGTAGTATGGACATTTTAGCAATATTAAGTTTTCCATTCATGAAAAAGGGATGTCTTTCCATTTGTTGTATACTCTTTCATTTCTTTTAGCAATATTTTGTATTTTTCAGTGTACAAGTCTTTTGTCTTCTTGGTTAAGTTTATTAAATGTTTCATTCTTTTTGATGTTACCATAAATGAAAGTGTTTTCTTAATTTCTTTCCAGATTGCTTGTTCTTAGTATATAGAAATGCAACCTATTTTTACATATTGATTTGGTATCCTATAACTTTACTGAAGTCAATTATTAGTTTTAACAGATTTTTTTCTTTTCTTTTTTTTTTGTGTGTGTGGAATGGTAAAGGTTTTCTAAATGTAAGATCATGTCATCTGCAAACAGAAGTAATTTTACTTCTTCCCAGTTTGGATGTCTTTTCTCTCTTCTTCTTTTTCTTTCTTTTTGTTTTTGTCTAATTTCTCTTGCTAGAATTTTCAAAACTACGTAGAATAAAAGTGGTGAGAATGGGCATCCTTGCCTTGTTAATGAACTTAGAGGAAACACTTCACCATTGAGTATGACTTTAGTTGTGGTCTTTTGACGTATGGCCTTTATTATGTTGAGGTAGTTATCTTCTATTCCTAATTTGTTGATTGCTTTTATTACAAAAGGGTGTTGAATTTTGTCAAATGGTGTTTCTGCATCTAATTGAGATAATTATGTGACTTTCATCCTTTGTTTTGTCATATGGTATATCACATTGATTAATTTTCATATGTTGAAGCATTCTCGAATGTCAGGATAAATTTCACTTGGTCATGGTGTATGATCCTTTTAATGTACTGTTGGATTTGTTTTTTGCTATTATCTTGTTGAGGAATTTTGCTTCTATATCTAACAGAAATATTGGCCTATAGTTTTTCTTTTCTTGTAATATCTTTTTCTGGTTTTGGTATCGGGATAATGTCATAAAACGAGTTTGGAAGTGTTCCCTCTTCATCAATATTTTGGAAGAGTTTGAGGAGGATTAGCATTAATTCTTTTTTAAATGCTTGGTAGAATTCTCCAGTAAAGGCATTTAACCTTAGGATTTTCCTTGGGAAGTTTTGTTTACTAATTCAATCTCTTTACTATTTATAGGTCTGTTAAGACTTCCTTCTTCTTCAAGATTCAGTATTGCTAGGTTATATGTTTCTAGAAAATTATCTATTTCTTCTAGATTGTCCAATTTGTTGATTACTAATTATTCATAATAATCTCTTAATATCATTTTTATTTTTGTGGAATCAATATTAATGTGTCTTTCCTATTTTTTCTTTTATTTGAGTCTTCTCTTTTTTTCTTGATCTAGCTAAAAGTATGTCAATTTTGTTAATCTTTTTCTAAAACTAACTCTTAGTTTTGTCGATTTTGTTTCTGTTTTTCTATACTTTATTTCTTTTATTTCTGATCTAATATTTATTTCATTCTTTCTGATACTTTTAGGCTTAGTTTGTTTTTCTTTTTATAATCCCTTGGTGTGTAAATTTAGGTTGTTTATTTGAGATATTTCTTCCTTTTTAATGTAGGTGTTTACCTGAACTTTTTTCTTATGTAAATTTTTTCCTAGTACTGCTTTTGCTGCATCCCATAAGATTTAGCAATGTTATGTTTTCAATTTCCTTCGTCTCAATATTTTCTAATTTCCCTTTTGATTTATTCTTTGCTCCATTAGGGATCAAGCAAATGAAGTAGGGAGGAAACAGGCTAGATCAATAATAGAGTGTATATGTGTTTGTGTTTGTGTGTCTGTATGTGTGTATGCAGGGATAGACTCAAGACCTACAGTGAACAATGTTATGTTTATTCCACTGATTTTGTATTAATAAGTAGAAATCAGCCATACATGACCTATTCAACATAAATGATTATCCAACATAATGTTATCTAATACATATGCAGTAAATCTCCCTAATGCACACATTACTCACACATCCATTCCTTTGGAATAGTGATAGATAGTCACACTGTACCTTAATTGCTAAAGAGGTGTTTGTATAATTTCTCGTAGGTATAGATGTTCTCTTTCTTTTGTTTATAAGATTACCACTGTACATTTGATCCAGGATGAGGGATCTTCATGTTCCTGAGCGAACCAATCATCAATCAATCGATCAACCAACCAACCAGGATTATCACATTGGCTTGGGTGATTTATTTTTGATATCAAAGAGATATTGGTTTGCTGCTAATTATGTATCAAGAATGACACTATTTGGAACATAGATGATTCTCTAGGGTGCCTTGTGTGACTTTCATGTCATACAAGATAGAGAACATTATCACAGCCCCAAAGCAGTCAAACCACTTATTCATACCCTTCATGAATACAAGTCTGACTCACCTCACAAGGTAAAGAATCCAAATCATCTGAGGTGTTGTTCAAACCAAGAGACTATAATAAAATGTGTAGAGGAAGATAAGTTATAAATATCAACTATGTGATCCATTACCGAGCTGTAACCTGAAGCAGTTTTGCATATTTTGACACACACACACATATACACTTGTACATCAAAGATACATATCAAGTATTTTAAATATATATATGTAATTATATATATGTATGTGTGTATATATATGTATATGTGTGTGTGCGTGTGTGTATATATATATATATTTCCTTCTCTCCTTTTTGCTGATTTTATTTAATGATGTTGTTCATGGTTACTTTTAAAATAGCCTTTAATTTTCAGAATATTCAAATGTGAATGTGGCTGAATTTGAAGAATAATTAACACTGCTAAAAGATGGATACCATGACTATCAGTGAGAAATAGAATGATTGTTTGGAATTTTTGTCTCCCATTTTTAGGGAGAAAGTAAGACTGATCTTGATTGTATGAAGGATAGTCACATTTTTATAGAAAAATTACTACTTCATTTTAGTTTTATTTAAAGGTCAAATATGTGAGGAAGTGTGTTTATAGATGCTGACTAACGAAAGGACTTGACTGACTCAGTTGTTAAGCTATTATTCCTCAGCTCTAAACTCTCCCTTCTCAACTTCACTCCATAATGCTGGGCTGAGACTCTGCAAACTACCTTTTGTCGTTGCCAGCTAGCTTTCTCTTAGATTTTGCAATAAGGTAGAATAAAGGACACTGGAAGACAGGAAAAGAGAGAAGGGAATTATTCTTTCTATTAATTCTTCCTGTCTGCATACTCTATCAATTGATTTTTACCAAAGACATCAGAAACTTGTTCTGTTGGAGATAAAGGGAAGTATAGGAGGGAGGAGGAGGGTAATTTATATCAGATTTGGTTTTACATTTTTGTTCTAAGTCTGACTTCTATTCTTTCATTTTATTAAGAGATTCCCTAAGGCTACCTGTTATAGTATTTTTGTGTTCTTTTTTAATTTGATCTTCTCATAACTACCAATAAGATAGCTGTTTATGATGACAGTTCTCTAAACTTTTTTTCAAATATAGAAGTTTTTCCAATTCAAAAGATTTGTCATCTGGCCATTGACGAGTAGGAGCTTCATTAGTATATTTATTGCAATCACGAGTCAATCCAATAAAACTTTTTGTGAGAAGATCCGGAGACAAATTTCCAGGCTTAGAGTAAATCTTTACCACAGATGTAAGAAGCGTCCCTGGAGTGAGTATAGATGATGAAGGCCCCATGATCCAAAAATTTTACTCCCAAAGACAGTCTAAGAAAGCAAAGCCCTCCATTGTCCAGGCAATAAAAATGGCGTAATGAAAATGGTGTCTCTGGTATCTCATGGTAATGTGAGGTGCCCTTAGACGAAACCTGCTAATCTGTGATGGTGGGCAGGCTGGAATGAGACTTTTCCAGCACTAACAATACAGATTTTAATACTTGGTTCTTCTAACCAAAATTTCTGAACTAACAACATTTTTTATTTTGGAAATAGATTATATTTTTGTTTTTAGAATAAAGGGAGAACAAGCGATCTAGAGCTTAGAAATTGAATTTTTCTCATAAAGTATTCTAATATTAAGTATATTGGTCAAGAATTTCATCTGCTATTTTATAAACTGAATGGACAGAAAGATGGATATTCAAAAATATTTTAATAAAAATGTAAGCTTAGATATAAACATTTTATTTTAATAAATTTTTATATTTCGGTGATCGCATATATCCTTTGTAAACTTAGATTGCACATTAAACATTGGCAATGACATCCAATTTTAAAAATAAGAATTCTTTCTCTTTTAAAGATGGAACATAAGTGTTTCAGTTAGATAATTGGATTTTAGTTTCTACCCCCCACCCCTACACAAAAATTTAAAGTGATAACAGAAATAATAGTGCAGTGCTAGTTAAGAGGAAGCATTTCCTTCAGAAATCGATAGGAATGGAGAGTGATTCTGTTTTTCACCCGAGGCAAATCACCTTTAAAGAACCGAAGAGTGCTCCTGCAGTCGGAGCCACAGTGACAGTACTTCCGCCAGCCACTATTCAAGGTTAGGAGCAGTGAGCAATAGTCGGGGAGGCTAATTAAATTAATCCCGTGGGAAAGTGACAAGAGGACTGAGTGCAGTCCGAGTGCTCCAAAGCCCTTCCCTCTCCCTTCCATGCCATTTTCGGCTGTGCCCAGGCTCTTCTCTTTGGCATCTCCCTCACATACTTAGTACCTGGTGTGTGATACCTGGTTCCTCTTGATCTTCTTGCCTAAGCCGCAGGGTGAATATCTGGCTTGCTCTATGACTGATGAGTGCAGCAGGAAAGAGCTGTAATCGCTTTGACTGTATGACAGTAAATGGATACTCCCTTTGGAAACTCAACTTGCTTCATTTAGATCCCAACATGCCGCGCAGATGCACATGATCAATTCATAGCATATGATGCAAGTGAATATCTTTCTCTTTTATGTTCTCTTTTTAATGTAATAGCGAACTAACATCTGTTGTTCTGAGCATCACAAATCTGTTCTTTTCAACGTAAAGGTTTGCTGAGCATTGATATTTTACTAAGAATAGAATCTGGGTGGCAGTTAGACTACACCATATTTTCGTGTTAAATTAAAATGTTCTTTAGAAAAGTCACTGTGGTGTGTGTGACCTACGGAGCTATGTTACTACAATAGATGTAGTTAAAAAGGAAGAGCATTTAACCGATAATATTCTGGAGGGTGGATAAAGGAATAGAGCAGAGAAAAGGTTTTTAAGGGATAATCCCATGTAGTCAACAACATATCATACATTCTTTGAGTCCGGTCTTTACAGAGTATTTTTGTTCTTGACATGGAGTGCTACTCAACACCCTGAGAATCAGTATTTGCTATGGCATAGTATTTGGTGTATCTGTGAGCTATTTCTAGCTATCAAGATAGACCTGCAAATAAAAGTAATAGCAACAGAATCTTTCTCTGAATCACAGAACTATAGAATTGTGTAGTTCCTAAGTGCAGTAAATAAATATTAGAACAGATATTGCAGAATAAATTTAAGAGTTTAAAACATTTTCACTTTAACATGACAAATATTATTTTTAAGGGTAAGTTAATTTATATGTTTAGACAGTGATGTAAATAAGTCTACATAAGATACACCTGCTAATTTTTTTTCTAGTGGAAAAATCTTAGTTGTGGTGCCGTCTTCGTGTTTTGTGGGCGGTAACATTGGTAGTTGCGAAAAGGACATGGTGAAGCTGTGGCTAAGGGACACATGCAAATCAACATGCATCTTCTGCAACATCCATATGCTGCTATCTTTTAAAAAAATCAAAATAATGGACAAAAATCAAACACACTTTAATATAAAGTAAGACAATTATAATAATTTTATTATTATTTCCAATATTTTATTTAAACGGAAAACTCTCAAATTTTGAAGCCCATTTAAGGCAGAACATTATTTTTAGAGGCACTAGAACTAATACATTTTTCATTTATAAGAAAAAACAATTACTCAATAGGAATTTTAAATAATAAGATCTCTTGTAAGTTATAATGCCTGAAGCTATGGCTTTGGGTCTCATGTCATGCTGTCAATCCATTTTTCAACCCTACAATTTGATAGCTTTTGCTAAAAATTCACTTTTATCTAATAGCTTGTGTGTAGGATACACATATGTGTACATATGTATATAGTCAGGAGAACTGTAAATTATAAACTTTATGAAGAATTTGGAGAATTAAATATAAAAAGTTGAAAGAGTAAAACTTTTGTTCTTTGATTTAATCAATGAAAATGAAGCACCTGTTATGCCATAATATAAAATAATAATAATAAGTCAAGAACATGACACTGTATTACTGAAGTTTCCAAAATTATCAAGCATTCTCATTGGGAAGGATTAGACCTATCAAGATATAAAAGAGCAGCTGGGGACATTTGAAGTGGCAATTTATATTTTGTGCAACCCTAGCCAGAGATGCGAGCAGCAGCATGAAATAGTAAAAGGATGTTTAAATCGAGCTAGGATGCTCAAAAAGACATGTTAGTATAAAATGAGTATCTTAATACAGTTAAAGATACAAATGTTTGGATGAGATATTTACAATTTCAGTTAATAGTTATTGAGAACACTAGAAATAAAACTCAATATTTAGATGACTTATTTACATTAATTTTTGAAATATGTAATTAGTGAATATTACATTAATTTGTGTTTTAAAATGGCTCACGATTGAAAATAGAAACTGGCATTGTGTCAGTTAATGTTTATTCAATTGACAAGTGTTCTATTTGAGCAGATCATCTTCATACGAGGTAAATAACTCACGAGGGGGAGAAGGGAGTCTTCAAGATTAGTTTTAAAGGTATTTTACCTACGGAGAGTGGCAGAAATTAACGCCGATCGTAATGATTCAATTTGAATACAAGTTTCTTAGAAATTATCTCTGTGTATTTCTTGTAAAAATGCAAAACCAAATTTAGCAAAATGCCAGAAAAACATACTTTCCATCAGGTTACCTCAAATATACTCTTTCACTTTGTATTTAAATGTTTGATACATTGAGAATCCAAGTTGCTGTCTAAAACTTCCATGATCATTTACTAAGTATTCCCATAGTTACTTTAAAATGTTGTGCAGTTGTATTTTTTTTCAAAGTGAGCTAAATATTGTGTATATTATAAATATTGTGTCATTATAAATGACAAACAAAAACATTGGGTAATTGAGAACTTTCCCCAAACATCAAATTATCGTGTATACTTAATATCTGATTTGCTAAAACTTCGGCTATGGTGTATTCAATAACAAGGTTTTGTACAGCTGATTTCAAAGTGGAACAAATCCTTAATCACCTTGAATGGATCATATTTGGAACTGTTTCTACCATCACCCAGTTTATTGGCATTATCATGGAGTAATTGTGTAAAGGTATAATTATTTCATGAACTATAATGTAGAAGATAAAGGTAAATTGAAATGGCTTTTCAATTTTTCAGAATTCTGTTTTCTTCCATTAATTGTCTGCATTGAAATGTGAAAGCATCCAGTCTGTATCTATCATTTTATAGCTCAGAGGTCTTTAACCTGCTTTTCATCACAACATAGAATATATCTGACTGATGAACTTGTAACCTGGGTTGAGGCCAGTTCTCCAGGGCAGAACCTGTATCGTCAGTCCTTTGTCTTCCCATTAGAGAAAACAAATCGAATGCAACTAAGGGAGGGTGATATATAAGAATAACCTTGAGCCATGATAAAACAACGTTTTATAGTAAAGTACATTATCTCACAAATTTGGGCACTTTTAGTATTGTTAGGGACAGATTATTTATAGAGTACCGTTACATGATGACACAGGAAGAAAAGTTCTAATAAAACTGCCCATGGTTTCTCCTTTGACATTCTTATGTCACTTGGGATTCTTGGCTGCTGTGGTTTAACGGCGGCACATCTTCTAATTTAAAATAATGGTCAGACACACACTTGGCCAGACTACACTGCATACTTCAGCTGAAAGATTCCTTTTTATTGTCTACTAAGGTAACATTGAATTCACTGTGGCTTTTCTCTTCTGGAGATTGTCCAAGATATCTCCAGAAGTGAACATGTCTCTCAATGATCTATTATTCACAGAATTTCAATACTACCAAATTTATAGAGAAACTGCAATGGAGTTGAATAAATACCAAGAGTCCCTCACCTGGGAGAGCCAGAATCTGCTGTAAGTAACCATAACAGAAGGTATGACATCAAGTTGTGGTGGAAAAAGCCACTGGAGGACGTGAGTGCTGGGCGACCCACGAGCCAAAGCAGGAGATCGGAGACGCCCTCCTCACTCCCCAACCTTGGGATGTGCCTGGTATCCACCAATCTCGCTCTGGGAGCTGTTTCTAGGAGACAGACTTGAGAGAATAAGGTGTTGGTGAGATCATCCGGGCTGAATTGGGGTCTGAAACCCATTAAGGTCTCTCTGCAAACTTTAAATATTCTGGTGGGTGGATGCAGATTTACTCATCTTCTGGCCACCCATGAAAAGCCTCATACATAAATTCCCTTACGTAATAAACCTGCCGTCTACCCATCTGGAGTGTTATCCTTATAACAATCCCATACGTTGGGCAATGTCATTATTTTCTATTTTACAGATAAGGAAACAGGGACTTAGAGAGTTTATTTAATTTCCCCTGGATCATCGAGGTAGATCTTAATAGCCAAACTAAGATTTGAACTCTCATACTTCAATTTAAAACAAAAATAATTAATGATATATCTGTAATATATATCAAGAAGCACAAGAAAGACTAGATATATTTTAAAAAGGGAAACAAATCCATATGTTAACGCTGATATAGTCCTACATTTTTCCAAAATGTATAGCAGAGGATATTAAAAGGTATTTTGAAAAATATCTCTTAATAAAAATGAGTTCTATGTTTCAATATGATTAGGGAACATTAGCTTAAATATAATTATACTGATTTCTTTATTGCTTGATTTTTTTAGAACATCTGCTAAGTGTATCTCCAAGCTGATAAAGACTAGATACACATCTTGTGCAGGAAATCCAGGAAATACTTTTTCATTTAAGCAGCTTGCTTTGGGAATAATCTAAATAAAATCTGGTTTACAAGGTAAATGTGTTTTCCTTGTTGTATCTTTTCAGGTATTTTACTCTTTTTAAATTTTTTTGGCAATTTATAATTAATTGACCAATACATTTTAATAATTTCTGTTTATTGTACTATAAACAGCCAATTAATGGAAATTCTTCTATCATCTTCCTTTCTGCTTTTCAATCTCCCTTATTCTCTGACATATTCCAAGGTATGTATTTTGATCATGGAAGTGTCAATTATTGTTTTTCCTCCCTCCTAATGGAAAACAAATAGCAGTATGGTTCTTCTTTAAATGGTTTGTGAAATTCACCAATGAAAACATCTGGATCTAGTGCTTTCTTTTTGGAAGGTTTTAAAATTGTTTTTGCAATTTATTTAATTGATATAGGAATACCTGGGTTATTGATTTATCCTTGTATGAGTTGGTATAGATAGAATCTTAAAAGAAATTGGCCCATTTCATCTAAGTTATCAAATTCGTGGGGATAGTTGTTCATAGTATTCTTTTATTATTTTTTACATTTCTTCACAGTCTATGGTTATATTCTCTGTTTCCTCACTGATATTTGTAATTTATGTCTTTTCAATTTTTTTCATAGATTGCCTGACTAGAGACATCAATTTCATTGATTTAAACAAAACAAAACAAAACAAAACAGCTTTTGGTAGTGTCGATTTTGTAAAATTGTTTTCCTATTTTTAATTTCATTGATTTTGGCTATAATTTTTTATCGTATCTTTTTCTGCTTCATTCAAATTCAAATTGCTTTTCTTTCTCCAGTATCCTATGGTGGAAGCTTAGGTTATTACTTTAAATTGATTTATTTTCTAATATATGAATTCAATACTGTGCATTTTATTCTAAACAATGCTTTTGCTGTATCCCAAAATTTTACTTTATTATTGTGGTAAAAAGATACATAACATGGAATTTACCACCGTAGCCATTGTTATTGTATAAGTCAGTGACATTTCATTTCTTTGTATCTGTTACTGTGCTTTTAATTTTAAGAATTTCATTTTGATTCATAGAGTATCCATCTCTCTGCTTACATTACCCCTCATAACTGTATGTTATATTCCCTATATTAAACAGAGGGTTTTTTAAAAAAATTTTAGTCTGATAATTCTGATATAATGATTGCTTTGTTTCTCAATATTGAGTTTTCTTTGCCTTTTGGTATGGCTTGTAATTTTTGGTGAAAGCAAGATATGATGTATTGGATAATATGTATTGAGGTAAAAAGCTTTAAAGCGATGACTTATGTTAATTTGTTTGGGAGTTGGGCTGTGTTTCATATTTATTTAAACTGTAGGAGCTGACAGTGTCTTTGTTTTTATTCCTTGCTTGGTTTTAGTGCTTTCCTATGTCCTGTCCTGGACAGAGTCTGTATCTTACAGTTTTTTCTCGCTTTAATCTGCTGTTATTTCCCTTCTGATTTACCTTCTTCTTCAAACTACCTCCTCCTGCCAAACCAGATGGGCTACCAGATCTGGATAAACACTTGGGCTCCTTGCAGAGAACACTGGTGCTACTCTTTCTGCCCCATGACCCATGTAATCTACCAGTGGGGAAAGCAATGAAAGGCAGCAGATTTCCTCCTGGGCTGGGTATAGGGATACCTTTGACCATTGGGCAGTGTTTGAGATCCATTTCTTTGAGGCCTAGGTCTTTTTCTCTCTCCATAATAGATTCCTACATTAATGGCCTCCACTGATCTTGGCTCTGGGCATCAAGCTTGTGCTGAGCGTCCCCAAGACTGTTCTCAGGCTCAATGGTGCACTGTAAGGAACCATGGAAACTGTTAGGCTTGTGGCTGCAGTTTATTACTGCAGTTTATTATTTGTGTAATACAGACCTCATATAAGTCGGCATAAAAATACAACTAATCCGAGAGAAAAATATGCAAGTGACATAATTAGAAAATTGACAAATGATGAAAAAAGCGTATTAAAGGATGCTCAAATTCGGCTAATAGGATAATGAACATTAAAACAGTGAGATATAGTTTTTAACCATCAGAGTGCCAAATTTAGATATGAATATTAATACCTGTTGCTAATCAGATTCTGGAATCAAGAAAATTCCCATATTGTGCTGGCGGATACTTGAAATGTTACGGGCCTTTCTTAATTGCTTAATATGTTGTAAAGGCAAATTTTCCGAAGGACATCAAAACAATTCTTACATATATAATAGCTTTAACTATTAAAAGAAATCCATATTTTATGTTGGAGTCTGTTGATGAAGACGTACTTTCGGGGCGGGATGGCCTGCCTGACGGAAAGAAGAAACCCGACAGGAAGAGGCCTTTTCCGCTGTGTCCTCCGTTGCTACCACCTTGCCCTTTGGAGACATAAAACCTTTCACTAGTTTTATTCATGAGAACCGTTTACTTCCTAATGTTATACATATATTGCTTTGGCCTGAAATAATTTTCAGTCTTGCCTCAGTCTCACTTCAAAATTTGGTTTAATTATCATCTCTTGAGTAATTTCCCTGATGCTTTAATGTTTGCTTCCCTCCTGCTCCCATAACTACCTGGTCCTATGACTGTCACAGCATTCTAAACATCATTCTCTAATTAGTTATTTAATTGTATGGTCTCCTGCATTATATTTCAAACTTTTTAGGACCAGTGATTACGTGTTCTTTTACTTTGTATATCCAACCTCCAGGGAACTTTTAAAATATATATAGAATCTATTCAATAAATTTTTATTTCAAGAGGGTCAGAGATTAAGTAAATTTTAAGAATGACTTAGGAGCATAACCGTATAGTCGATCACTATGTCCCTAGTTCTCACCCTGATGTCTGGTGCATATAGAACTGCATGCAGCAGTTCGGAGACAGGATTTGACTTAATTTTCCATATGCATCTTATATCTAAAAATCTGCAAGAAGACAGAGAAGAGGGAAAAGAAGATATTTTTCTAATTCTTTGTTCTCGAGCATTTCCTAAGTACGTAATAAACTGAATTTAGAACTTTCAATTTGTAGAATTCTTTTGTGCTTTTCAAATGAAAGAAAAAGACGAGGCAAAATCCTAGAATGCAGCCAAAATATTTTCTTTTGTACATAACTAATACATGGGGGAAAAACATGGTAAATGAGCAAGTGACTGTCAAAGAAAATGTGTCAAAGTTGTTCCAGAACCCTGTAGGAGATATCATCATGAATTAAGAAAATTATATCGTAAGGTACTTCGAAGAGCCTTATATGAATGGACTATGGAATCATTACCAAAATCTGAAGTATGTTCACCTTCCGATCTGACAGTATCAGATTGGTGTAGGGGTATTACCGCATAACGAGGGGAAGCAAGGAAGGACTTTTGTCAGAGTCTAGAGATTTCATCACTTTGGCACTGTGTCTCACGATGATTTCTGAAGTTCTTGCGAACTTTCACGCTAAATGGAGAAGGTGGTTTTTGGTATTATATGCCTGGAGTTGCTAGCAAATTTGGTCGATGAGATTATTTTGGCATAAATTAATTCAAGAAATGGGCTCCTTGAGATCTTAGGTTGTCTGATGTTGGTGTAAATTATACTCTAGATAAGTTATCATTATGTATGGGTAGACAAATGATGGAGTACTATTCAGAGCATATTCGACTTAGATCAAGTGTTTTTGTTAATTTTAAAATTTATTTTATCACATGCCGTGTTTCTATGAAATGTCTACCAAAATAATGTCTTGAAATCTGGTATAAATATAAATAACCTGTGTTGGCATCTCAGGAGGTTGGAATTGAGGGTATGTGGTTGAAAATATTATCTTTATATATCTTTTCTTTATTTACTATTTTACAAAAGTAACTTCTAACAGTATTTCTTAAAATGTGTAGACTCAAAATGGTATTTCAATTTCAGCATTCTTTTTCATGTGATACGGATTATATTTACTTGAAGACGATGGTCATCATCACACCAATAAGAATTTAAAGAAATATTTTTTTTAGTAAGTTTATTGAGTATGAAAGTTTTTCTTATCTATATTCAGTCCATCATTTTCTTCTCATTTTTAAAGCTGTGAATGGGAGAAAATACTATTCTTGCTATCTTAGTTGCCAACCAATGATAAGTCTTTTTGAGCAGAAAACCAATTAGTAGTTATTCTATGGTTGGATGTAAGAGTGCTTTCATATTGAAAAACAAACAAACAAACACCTCCCCCCAAAACAAACAAATGAACAACAACAAATAACAACAAAAAAGAATGCTTACTGCACTATTAGCCAATGATATATTTTCCCTTTGGCTTCAGGTAGTTCCTGATCTTAGTCTCAATCCTTATTTGAGTTAAATTTATAGCTTTGTGCATTTCACTTCTTTTTTAGATATCAGTAATTCTGAATTGGAGGATTGTAAAGGTTCACGGAGACTACAAGTCATAGTCCAAGATGGATAATTGAAACAGATGTCAAGAAGACAGCATGATTTTCTCTACCAAAGGTATATTAGTATTTTTTCTCCCCTTTGATTTAAAAAGAGTTATAATGGACAACTGTGGAAGCAACTTGGTTTTAGAGCCAATAGTTTGCTATTTTAAAGAGAAATTTGATAAGAGAATAAATGTGACACTTATGAGTGGATTTATGAAGAATCACACGCAGATATTTCTCCAACATATAAAAATATTTTGCATGTTTATAAGGCAACTTATATTCCTAGTGACTATTACCAAAGTTGAAGCATTATCCATAATTTCTCCCACCTAAAGATGGCAGATGTCCTTATTCAAACCGTATGAATGTAAGCTATTTTTAAAATGATACATATACTGCAAAGTAGTCATTCAAAGTGCAAACAATAGCACATCAGTCGATTTTGAGATATTTTATTTTAACTTTAAAAGGTAATGAAATTGCTGTATTTTCTGTGGTGAATTAACAACACCATATACCACCTTGAGTGCAATATTGATTATACCACTTTATAAAATCTTCTGCCTGAGGTTTAAGTTACTGACTTTAGCATCTTATTGGCCTGATAATTGCATTTCAGTTTGCTTTGGGAAACCATGCCTGGATTAATTGAGCCATTATAGTTAAAGTTGGTAATAAACAATAATAGGAAATATTTGTCTGTTTAAGTGCTGTTATTGCCTTTAACCATTTTGAATTATTAAACCATCCAAATCAATACTGCTCACTTATTTTTAATAATGAGTTCAATGACATAAAAGTAAACAGTTTTTGGAAATGACTTTTCGAAGCCCAGCACATGTCGCTATATATGCAGAGTGCAGAGTGAACTTGCAGCAGCTTTTGGCAGTTTAAAAATTATTGTTAATTAACTTTTCTGTTCAAATTCCTGCAAGCTCAACTACAGTTGATGAGTTATCATGCTACAGCCAATAAATCCTGGAGTAATTTCATAAACATAGTTATTTAATCTAAATTGGATTCTCCATCAATCGAGACAAATCAATTTTTAAACGCCATATTATTGTGAGTTTTAATAATAAATACTACTTTATGCTTATGTTGGTTTACACTTAAATAACTTAAACATTTCTGCATTCTAATATTTCTGCAGAGAAAGTACTAAAATAGGAATACAATCGATAATAAAACGTACAGAATGTATAGTTAAGATATTTTTTTTTTACCAAACCTGATATGTAGCAAAGTTATACTGTGGTTTTTGATGCAAAGAGAAGTGAGACATGGATCAGGAATTCTAAGCTATAGTTTCAACCCTATGACATCATTTGTACGAACTCTAAATCATATAATTTACTGAAACTCTTTATAACGTGACAGATGGCAATAAAGTGCCAAATTCTTATAAAGATACCGAGTTAATGTATCAGGAGTGCCTTATATTTTATAAACACAGAGGATTACTTTTATTGTTTGTTTTTATTAATTCATTTGTTAAATCCACGTTCTATGTTTTTATACAGATATATTTTATATGACTAGAATGACTCCACATTTGCTTTTAAAGTTACCATGAATTGTATATAATTTTTTTCTTGATTTAACATTCAATACGACTTGCTTCGTAGAGTTCCATATTCATAACTAAGGTGGAGAAAGTGATCTCTTAGATAGTAAAATATGCAGAGGAGATCCCAGGTTAGATAAGACTCATTCTGGGTTAAAACTAGAATATTTGATTCTAAAAGAATTTTAGAAGTGATGATACATTTTGTATTTATTTAATCGACATGTAAACAACACTTTAGTTAAAGAAATATGTGCTTAAAATATATGTTATATTAAGATAAAGTAAAATTGTACTGAAAAAAAATTTTTTCTAAAAAAAAGAAATGGAGATGGAAGTGAGATTGATGTACTTTGTTTCTAGATAGCTATTTATTGTGCTGAGCAAGACTAAATAATCAATTAATTCATTCATTAAAACAGCCCTTCATAACTAGTTTTTATATGTTCCTTGCTTGGTGCTGACTGCAAGGGCGGGAAAGAATGGTTCTGGTTTTAGGTGCTCCCAGTACAGTGGGGAACGATGACAATGTGTTAGTGCCATAACAGGCGCATGTCTAAAATGTTAGAGACATCGAGGAGAGGTGTACTTGAGAAGGTTGGGAAGCCTTCCCTGAGGAGAGGTACTTGGAGCCAGCATTAGCTGAGCCATTTTACATAAGGCCTTCCACGTTTATCTGTGTTCTCATATTTTATTCCAGTGAAAGAGATTTCGGTATGACACTTTATTTGTCTAAATGCACATTACCATTTTTTAATACTCTGCCTACATCATCTCATAGAATTTTAGGGGATGCAAAGATCCCCTAAAAGATACCATCAGTTTACAGAGAGTTATGTAGATGCGACAGCCCCAAAGCTGTTCCTGGAGGATGGGGGGCCAGAAGGGCATTGTGACTTCTGTCCAGAGTGCCACCTCTCCTCACACATCCGTCTTTGGATTATGTTCTTAATTCCATTCAAATTCTGAAAGCATGTAAAAGTCCTAGATATAGATAATTTGTGTTTTTATTTTATATATTTGTCATTCGTATCTACCTACTTCTGGTTATCATCAGTTGATGAAGGATTTCCAGGGGGAAGGAGAATGAGGGAGGGCTAGGGAGGGGGAAAGGAGGTGAGGAGGGGAAGAGGAAGGAAGAGAACAATGTGTGCGCGATTCACTATAGGCAACAAAGCAACTCACTGGTGCAGAATATTGACAAAGAAATTCTGTGCTTATATGGGGAAACACAATTCGCGTATTTGGATTTGTAAAAGTGGCTTGTGGACACAACAATTCCATTCCATTATGACGCCTCAAATGCCTACTCTGAACGAATGAACGTAATTATATTTCCAAGGTCTTAAAGAGACAGGAATCTATGAAATGTGAAATATCAATTCAAGTGTGAAATCTTGGTGCTGGTGAAAACTTTACCAATAGTTTAAGATGTACATAAGTTCTTTTGTGTCCGATGCTTGCTTTTGCTCAGAGGCCGTCCACCTTTCTGTCCTGCTGACACTTCCCACTCTTTTTTGAGGTCAGTGTAAGAGCAGATTCCTTTTATGCGGCAGTTCTTTATTTCACAGCAGTTATATTTTGGCCATTGAATAGTGTTACGGTTGAAGGAAAAAAATCAGCTTTTCATTAATTCTGTGCATCTCGTAGAGCTCCAGTAAGGAGCTCTTGATGCCCAGCTGGGAAATGACTAGATAACACTGTTGTTAGTCCTACTCAATGAGGCTTCCAGGCTGGGTTTGTTCTTTTTGCTTGACTTTCAGCAGATAATACTCTGTCTTAAGGTGATAATTTCAGGTCATGAAAATATCAATATTTAGTCATAGTGGTCTTTTTTAGTTTGTTTTATTCTCTTGGAGGTGGTGAAGTATAGTGGGTCAAGTAATGGACAATGGACTTAGATTCAAGTCCCAATTTTTTCCTTCAGATCAAAAGTAATTACTTCTAGGTCTTCCTATTATAAGTTTTCTTTTGAAATCAATTTTGCTTTGCAATTCTTGTTCACTGATGATTATAGATTTATCCTTTTTAAAGGAAGAATTTTTTTTCTGCTCTTTTAATGTGAGTACTGAATTTCACTAGGGTGGTTTTAGACGTGTCAGTTGTGTGTGTATGTGTGTGTGTGTGTGTGCTGATTGTTTTCTACCCAAACTAATTACTTCCCATATCAATTTTTCTTATTTTTCATGTGGTTTGTTAAGACATTTTTTCTCTATAACATACATATCAGGTCAAGATTTAGGCAATTTGTTTTGTGTTGGAAAGGATATGCCAATAATTTTCATTATAGATTGGTTAAATTGAGTTTATATTAAGTTATTAACTAATATGGAACAAATTGTGAGACATTCCTCTCAGATACTCTAGATTGTTTTATCATCCATGTTGCTAATCCAATTCTTCCATACATTGTTGGCCATTAGGTGAATTGATAGTTAAAATTGATTAAGCATGGTTTGCTTTGTGTTAGACCTGTACTAAGAGTTTCCATGCAGTATCTCATTTAACTCTCATAATAAACCTGTAAGCGTTCCCCGTTTATAGAGCAAAACCGAGGCAGAATGAAGTTAAGTGATTTGCCCAGTGTCACAGGCTGGCGAGTTGTGGACACAGAGTTGAAACTGAGGCACTGTGACACTGCCATTGGTCTCGTCACGCTTCTTAATATATTCTCTTCTGCATCAGCAGAGAAAAAGGCCATGTACAAATGGTAGAATCCAAGAGGTATGTTTCTATTATACATATATATATATATATACATATATATATGTATACACACACCATGTATATATACATATAATCTTTATTGTATATATATATAAAATAAAATGGTTACATATTATACATGCTGTTATATATTTACATATTTAATGTATATAAAATATAATGGATACAGTTTATACATACTATCTGCTTTTATTCTCTACTTAGAAATATATCTAAGCACTTTTTTTCTGCATTAAGGTAAATAATATTTTCTACCATGATACAATAATTATGTCATAAAATATCATAGTATAAATAGACCCTAATTTACTTAACAATTTTCTACTTCAGAATATATCATTTTTAATTTCAACTTCATAGAAAGATAATATATGTTGATTCATAGATGTCTTAGCTCAGGCTGCTATAACAAAATACTATAAGCCGGTCAGCTTATAAACAACAGAAATTTATTTCTCACAGTTCTGGAGGCTTGGAAGTCCAAGGTCAGGGTATCGGCATGTCAGGTTCTGCTGAGAACCCTCTTCTGGGTTGCAGACTGTTGACTTCTCATTGTGTCCTCACCTGGCGGGGAGCAGAGAAGCAAGTTCACATGTGACTCTCATGAGGACACTAATCCCACTTGTGAGGGGTCTACCCTCATATCCCCATCTAATCTTAATCATTTCCCAAAGGCCTCATCTCCTAATACCATCCCATCAGGGGATAGGGTTTCAACATGTGAATTTAGGAGAAAAAAAAAAATCCATTCAGTCTACAACAATAAGTAATTATTTCTTTTAGATAAATTTTTAGTCGAAGAATTTTGGGACCAATGAGTTTGAGCCCGATCTCCGAGAAGTCATTTGACACTTTGGTGAAGGAAGCACTGTGGGGTGACTGCCGCCCCCTAATAAGTTGTACCCTGGCATAATCTTCTCCTCTCCAATACAGAGCGAACCTGGGACTTGTTCTAGTCAATAAGATATGGCAAGCGTGATTGGAACTCACTCCCTTGATTATGTTATATTATGCGCAAAGATGATTTCTTTTCAGATTTAATTTACGTCCCAGATTGGTTACTTTTGAATTAATCCAAAACAAAATTCTCCTGGGTGGGTCTAACTCAATCCAGTGAAAGCTCTTAAAAGAGGATCTTTGGTCCTCTCTGTGCTCAGAGAGGCTTTCCTGTTGACTTTGGTTAAAGAAACCACTGTGAGTTCTATGGCAGTAAAAAAAAAAAAAAAAAGAGAGAACTGTAACAATCTGGATGTGCTCAGTAGCAGAGTCTTACTCCACTTACCACACTGCAACCCTCCAGGGAACAGCACGGTCCAGCCAACAGCTGGGTTGCTGTCTTATAAGACCCTGAGAGGACCCGTCTAAACCGTGCTTAGGCTCCTGACCCTTGTAAGCTTGGTGATGGTAAAGGATGTTTAGGTAGGGATTTTTTTTTTTTCAAATGAGATACTTCAGCATTATAAACTCTCACCAATGAAATCTTTAGTTCATTTTACACTGTTCACTCATTATTTTAGAATAAATGTAACCTTTGGACTAAGTCTAAGAGAAATAGAGAATTTCTTCGAGTACAGCATGGGATTACTCTCAGAGACAACCATGAAACAGGATAATATACTTGATACTATATTAATCAATTTCATAGCTCCATGAACTTCATTCTTGTTCTGTATCAATTTGGTTACATTGGGGCTCGTGTTCCCTGAATCTCTTTTCCTGTGTAGTCGTGGGTTTAGAGTTGGCCGAAGGAGAAACTGGGTTGGGATTTGTTGGACGGAAGTGTAGGAAGCAGTTGTTATTCACAGATGGTTGTCATGATCAGCACTGTTAGGATCAGAAACATGAGCGGCCTGTGGGTCCCACCGTGTCGTTTCCTTTTCCTCCATTGAGCTTATAGTCTGGACAGGGAGCCCTGCTGGCCATCGGTAGCACCAGAGCCAGACCAGACACTTGAATGTGGACACGCTGAGGCAGTAGCTGCTGTAGAGATGCTATGGAGACTCGTAAACCTCTCCAGACGATGCCTCTCCTTAATTCTGCTTTGGTGGGTGCACAGGCTTGGCCTGTTGGATTTTCCAGCAAGCTCTGACTTGGGCACAGTGTTGGCACTTCAGACAGACTAATTCGTGACTTTGTCTGATCACCCCATTCCCCCTTTCAGACGGTCATTTACCCAGACTGCTCACATCACAGACCCACGATCGTGTAAGGGGTTTGTTCCCATCAGGCTCTTAGCACTTCTGCTTTCCCGACAGACACAGTATTATGACTCTTTTTTACACTGAGGCTCAAAGAGGCTGATTGATTCACTGAAGGTTTTACAGCGTGTAAGTGGCAGAATTGGGGTTTAACCTCGGTTGGCCTGATTATGAAGCAGGGATCCTGAATTCAAATGGCCTCAGAGAATAACAGGTTAGGTAAGGTGAGAGAACACCACAAGCTTCGAGAAAGAAATATTTCTCAGAAAGAAACAATTGTAATCTAGTACATAGCTCTGTAAAGCACGTACTCAAGTTTCATTGAGAACCAAATACTTAAATGATCCATCTAAAGCATTCACTTTCAGTTTAGATCAATACATTCAGGCTTTTCCCAACAACAGCAAAAACGGTGAATATAAGTTACACTTGAATTACTGAAAGACCTCTGGAGACAATTTTTGCACTAGAGGAGATCGTCTGCTCAAAAATTAAAGCCAAACCTCCATCTTTTATCGACTGATCATGCTGGCATGTATAGATCTGACCTATGTTTAGCGCTAGATGATGGTTACTATGTAGAAATTCCTGGCTTAGTGTGGTTTGATTTTCCGATATTTCAAAAGATGCCAACAGTTTGAATTTTCAAAGAACATTTTCCAAGTTAAATTTTTTTGTTGAAAAGGAAAGTAGAGAAATAGGAGAACCCACCTCACGTCCTAGGTTATTGATGACAGGAAATGTGCTACCCTCTAGTGTCCCTCTCCCTCTCCACACTACGAAATGTTTAATGTGTGCTTGTGGCTGAACATTTTTTAAGTCTGGTGAAATCTAATAACTTGTTACATGTTAACTAGATCATAAATATTTTTGGATAAAATGTCCTCGTAGATAAAAGCTGAAAGGTATAAACTTCCTAAATCATTGTACTGTTTTTCGTTTTTTTTTTTTTTTTGGATGATGTTAATTAGGTAGCTTATAGGGCAAGGAATGTGGAAATGGAGTCAAATTCCCCACACAACCGAATCCGTTATTCGTTGTTATTATCAATTAGTCCCAAGTGTGTGCTATTTATGGATTCATGATGATATTTTTATTCTTATAATCACACACTGAAAAGCATACTACTCAATCAATTGGTATCGTAATTCTTACTCACCTAATCATCAATGCATTGCGAAAACCTATATGATGGAGCTAGCATTTTTTATTCTACTTTTGATAAGGTAATTAACATCACTTAGTGATTACTAAAGTTGCAAATATATATATCTTTTTTAAAAAACAGTCTTGATAGAGATATAGACTTACATTAGGAATATTTTTCATAAATTTTTTTAAATGCTAATATGAAAATGACCGAAAGCAGCCAATGGTACTCATCTGTCATCAGTTTCTCTTTATGCTTACTTTGCTTAAAGTTAAAAATTCCTCCTCTTCTATATTTTGGGAATGACCAATACGAAGGCTCTGTTCTAGTTAGCTTTGCAGCTGTCTATATTTCCCAGGAGGTATTGGAGTGGAATAGATAAATAGGGTTGGAAGTGGTTTGTAAATAATTTTTAGAGCAGATAGCATTTTTTTTCCTGCATATAATTTCACATCTCTTATATCACAAGATTGCAAAATCGAAAGGCAGGATTTTTTTTTGTTTGATTTTTAAAGTCAATTTTTTAAATTCATTTTTTTGAACTTTTTGTTATCACAGTTTTACATTCAGACTTCAGGTTTCAGTTCTGACACATAAAGAGCTTAGAACCTGTCACTCTTACATTTATAACATCAAAAAAATTGAACAGACTGAAAATCAATGGCTTTTCTTGGACCCACAAGAAGACTGAGTCTTTAGGCCAAACCAGTACCCTGAAATCTGGGAAGATGGGGACAAACACCGAGGCCCAGATGAGATCAGCTTTTCTGGAACAGAAGACACAGGAGCCATAAAAGAATAGGAACACTTAAATGACAATTCTGACAAATTGCTAGAGGCTAACTGGGTTTTAGCATGGCAGTGGGAGGCTCTTGGGAGCCACAGTTATGAGAAACCGGGCTCTCATAACGATGGTCTGAGAATGATCCCCGACTGTCTCTTGCAGGCGGAGCACGAGGGCAGTCATTGTGATCACTCTCCATAATACAGAACCTTGTCCATAATAAATGCGTACTTTCTAGGAGGAAAGACTTTACCAGAGCCTTGCTGAAAACAACCTCAAACGTATAATTCTACGTCCAATGCAATTATCCTTCAAAAGTGAGGGACAGATAGAGGCTTTTTCAGACAAACAAAAATTGAGGTTACTTATTGCCAGCAGATCTGCCCTGCAAGAAATGCCAAAAGATGCAATTTGGGCATAAGGGAAATGACATGTCAGAAACAAGGACTTACATAAAGTACAGTACCAGGGAAGGAATAGGTAAAATAATGTACTTTTCTTATTCTTAATTGATCTAAAAGATAACCATTCAGAGCAATAAAGCCAACAATGTACTGTGTGATTATAGCATATGGATAAGTAAGATGAATGACAGCAACGTCATGAGGGCCAGGAAGGAGGAACTGAGCATACTCTTGTTGAAGAAAACTGCACTTATGTGAAGTGTTATTTGAAGGTGGACTTAGACAAGTCAAAAATGTATATTGTAAACTCTGAAACAACCACTAATTTTTTTTTTTTAAAGAAACATAATTGAGTCACTAAGAAAGGAGATAAAATGGAATCATATAAAGTTCCCAATTAAAACTAGAGAAGGAGGAAAAAAAGGCCCTGGTAGACCGCAGTGACAAATGTGATATATTAATTCAAATATAGCAATAATCACTTTAAATGTGGTTGTACTAATTAAAAGGTAGAGATCATCAGAGTAGATTAAAAAAATGGCTGTGTTGCTTATAAGAAACTCATTTTAAATATACAGACTCTGATCAGTTAAAGGGATGAAGAAAGAGATACGAAGCTAACACTAATAAAGACAAAGGTGGAGTAGATTTATTAGTTTCAGACAAAGCACACTTCATAACAACAAAAATTACCAAGGGTAAAGAGGGGTACCACTTAATGATAAAGGATCAATTCTCTAGGAAGACTTAATAATCCTAAACATATGTGAACTTAACTACAAAAAATGAAAATAAGTGAGGCAAAAAATGTTAGAACTGAAAGGAGAAATAGACAAATCTACTCTTCCCGTTGGAGACCTCGACACCTCCTGACAGTAACAGATAGGCAAAGTCAAGCGGACAGAAAATCATTAAGAATGTGTATGTCTAAACAACATTACTAGGCATCTTGATGTAACTGATATTTATAGAATACTCCATACAACAGCAGAATATGTAGTCTTCTCAAGTTCACATAAAACATGCACTAAGATAGACTATATCCTGTGCCATAAAACACACCTTAACACATTTCAAAGAATAGGAATCATACTTAACATGTTTTCAGACCATAGCAGAATTAAACTGAAAATAAAAAATAGGAGGATAATATACTTAGGATCCAGATTTTGGTTTCTAATACAATGCTGCAATCAAAGGAAACAAAGCTTCTTGGAGAAATGGCTGATCCAAGACTGAGACAGTGAATATTTGAGATAAGCCTGGAGCATCTTGCAGTGGCAGAAAGTAAGAAAGTGCTAAAAAATTATCGCCACCATAATGATGCGGGTATCAACGGGACACAGGAGTCAACAGAAAGAGCTCCCAATGGCCTAAGCTGAAACAATTTGATAAAATAAGTAAAGTGGTACTGAATTATAACCTAAAGTATAAAATAAGTATCCATGAAACCAATGATCCAAAAATTAACTGAAAAAAATAAATTAATGGTGAATAGGTAAGTATTACATGCAAATAATTTAAAATAATTTATATATATACTTTACTCTTAGGTATAACTGGTAGTTTTACTTAAGAGGCGCATTTAAACATGTAGTTCTCAGTACAGATTTTACTTTTCCTCTCTCTTCTGCCTTGAATCCTTTAATTTGGACCCTGTTGAGATCCAGAACTAAGTCTCTAGTTTCTACAGGAGCTGACAGGTGGAGTAGTTGCTTGGCACAATAGGCTGGAAGTGAGAATTTGGGGCTCTGACTGCTCCTTACACAGTCATTAAAAAAATAATAATAATAATCTTCTCTGTTTTCAGCTCCAATACGAGCACAGCCTTGAGCTCGTAAGCCCTATAACACACCGAGTCTTTCTAGAGCTGTGTGGTGACAGGCGGCTTTTCTCCTCATTGGTGTTTCCACTGACATCTGCGTACAATGTTCCTCCCTCCTTCATAGTTGTACTTCCTTCCATTTATGGTCCTTGTGGGGGTTGTGATTCGGAGTAATAGACGTCTCATATTTTTACCAATGACCGAGTATCTTCTGTTTCTGTGTTTTGTTCTTCTTGTTGTTTTAGAAGTGATTTTTGAGAAAAGGGCACAGAAATATCTTTACTTTGTCATCTTGAAACTAGTAGGCTACAGCTGGCTTTTTAAGGTCATTGTTATTTGATGACCAGTCTCTGTTGACAATGGTATAAAAGCAGGCTGACTAGCCTGATAACATTCTCCCACAAGATTCATCAATAATGAAAATGGCCTTTCCAGCAAAGACATCATTTTGTGACATTTTCAAAGCATTTGCGTATCCTTAAGAAAAATATAAAATATATTACACCTTTCATACTCTGCTGTCCAGAGAACAACCACCATGCTATTTTTTTTTTTATCCCGTAAGTTCCATGTAAAGCATCGTTTGCTTCTCAAATAAATAGATCTCCATGTCAGTTAAAAGGAAAATATAGACCCAGATTAGGTGATAGTATAAAAAGTTTAAAATGCAATCAATAATTGAGGGAGACTGGCTCATAGAGATTTCCATTCAGAAGTTACAGAATCTATGCTTTAATTCTAAAAAGAATTAGATAAAAGGCATTCAAATATATCTCAATAAGTACATAACCAGCATTACTAATGTTCCTGCCATGTTATTATGTGGTAATTATAAATTTTACTAAGTTGCATGGAGAGATTCCTTCTTTTCTTCCCACTATCCTTCCTGCCTATATTAATTCATCGTATGTTTATTGCCTACTATTTACTTGGCACTGTTCTATGTTCTGGGCCTCAGTAAGTAAAACAGGTGAAAATAGATTTGCCTTCATGCGGCCTATGGTCAAGTGAAGAGAATAATAATTGGTAACTACTGTGAAGTGTTTCCTGTGAGCCGGGTATGCTTCCTTGTTCTTTGTGCAGGTTAACTCACTTGGCCTTCCAAAACCTAATAGGAACTATTAATATGCATTATAGATATAACAATATTACAGATAAGAAAACCATGCCACAGAAGAATTAAATAACTTGGCTAAGTGACACAGCTGGTAATTCATAGCACTGGGACTTGAACCCAGGCCATTTGGTCATCAGAGGCATTAACCTTAACTGTCAGACATACTGCTTATCTATGGTATGAGTGCCGTTCTGGTTTATATACCAGAATCAGTCAGTTATCAGTTGTAGCTGTAATTATCTTCATTTTTCCCTTCCTTATTTCATCGATGAAGTGTGATCTCTGAAAAAAACTAGAAAATATAGAAGGGTCATAGAAGAAAGAAAATAATCCGGAGTCCTACCACTTGGAGACTGTCACTGTTAACACATGTGTAGACATATATATGCACATGCATGTGTGTGCATATGCGTATATTTTGCTCAATATGTAAGGGATTTTGAAATCTTCATTTTCACTTATATCATCATTTGAAGCTTGTAGTAATCTATCATATAGATATATGCCCAGCTCTTAATGCAAAGAATGCATTTAATAAAAAATAAAGAAAAGTACCATAAGTTAGCTATATCTCTGTTGTTGGATATTTTTTCTATTATAAACAAAAACTGGAGGCAAATGCCTGTTTTTTTGTTTTTTTTTTTTTGTTTTTGTTTTTTGTTGTTGTTGTTAGGATAAATACTTAGAATTGTTGGAAAAGGAGTAAGCAGAGAATTTTTAAAAATATATATTTTTGATATGTTACTGAATTATCTTCCAGTAAGGTTTTATTTACCAATGACATTCATATTTATTAAATTCTCACAGCCAATTTATCCTAGATATTAATATTCTTAATTTTTGCCAATGTGAGAGAGGCTGTAGTATCTCAAGATATGAATTATTTTTACTGCATTTTCCTAGTAACCAAATATTAACATTTATTTTGGCTTGTTGTTGATAGATTTGACTGTTATTTATTATCCTAATCCAGGTTTATTTTTTGAGAATTTGATTATTTTTGCTTGCTTTCTATAATTCGTGGAATTTCTGCTCACCTATGTAACTTATTATGTTTTCTTTTAAAATGGATATGTAAAAGTTTGTAAGAAAGATTTGTTGTTGCTGTTGTTTATGTAGTTTAGAATCGAAAAAAACTAAAGCTAATTAAGTATCACCTTATCTCTTCTTTCAGCCAGAATTTCGTGAAATCTTTATGTGACCAAAATAACAATACATTATCAATGTCAGTTATTAGACCATTTCCCCATCAGATTTACAAAACATACCAACTGGCAAATGAGCTTTAAAATACCAGATCCATTATTCCATACATGATACAGTTGCCTTGTGTAAATTTATTCTTTTTATCAAATTGTGGAAGATTTGAAACAATGAAATCTTTTTATTAATTAATAATGATAATTATTAATTGACACCTACCTAATATGTTCATAAAATGATTAATTTTTTTTAAATCACATTAACTTACAATCATTCATTACTGGGCTTTTTCTATTTTGTCAAAATAGGTTCAAAATACTCCCAATTTCTTTAATGAAAAGGAATAGCTATATGAAATTTCATTTTATTCCAAAATACATTTCTAAATATCCTGTGGATTGTTTAAAAGCACACAGACATTATGATAGACTCTCAAATGGTAACAATAAGAGCAATAAGTACACTTAAAATATGTCCCTTGTCCAAACCAAAACAAAACCAAAAAATTAACAGGTTACCTTAAATTTCTAGAAACAGTCCTCTTACCTGGGCGAGACACGCCAATATGCTATCTGGTAGATTTTCATTTTTATTAAATATGACTAAACTCTATCTCTGCCTTAGTATTTAAAAGAGAGAGGAAGGAAAGTAAATAAAGCAAAGCACAGCCCTGTACCCACTGCTCTCTAAAAGCCTGCATGCATCCCACCCACTGGCTTTTTCCCCATTAGGACTGTGGTGGCATCTTAGGTGGCCCCATTGCACTCAAGAGCCAGGTCTCCCCATTAGACTCTCAACACCCCTTCACCTTTTGTGTCCATAACTCGGCTGATGCACAGTTTTTAAGATGACTAATAGCCACTTTAGGACAACATTCTGCACCCCCCCCTCCCCGCAATCTGAAGTCATCTTTCTGCTGTAGCATCAGCTCTGGTGGCCCCACCCTCACTGCCTTTCGGTGAGCTTCCTAGACAGGCCACAGCAGCCTCAGGACGAAGCACTAAACAAACCAAATCTTTGCTTACACAGTTGTGTATATTTAACAAACATTTAAAAAAACAAAAATTTATTCTTGTTTTAGATGTTTCTTTCCTTGCCTAAAAACGATAAAGTTTGTGATTGGGAAGAAAATTAGTAGAACCTGGAAAAGTCTGTTGATGTCATTTATACACAGAATCGCAGAAGAATAACAAAGTCTTTATACCTTGGTGACGGCTAATTTGCTTTTTTTTTTTTGGTTTGGCATGAGTCTACAATTAGGCCATAATTTGTCAGCCTCAATTTCCATGTGATCTTTTCTTTTTAGCCGCTATGTGCTTCATATACTAGAAGACTAGTTTCTATCCCTGGCTAAATGAAAACTAGGATAGAAGGAATTACTTAAAGATAGGGTTTCTATGGTTATTGGAGATTATCATTTTTAATACATATAGAAGCATTTTTTAAATCTAGTCATCTAGGAACAAAATAATATTATTAATGGGATAGCTGAATATTACAAGGATATTTGTAATATCATTCCGTTTTTTGGTAGGAAAAAATCCCAGCCCTGTTGCATTCAATTGGACAGAATTATCATGTCTCATAAAGCTGTCAAGTTAATTTGAATTATAGATGTTTGACAGGCAAATAAAGATGAAAATCATTGTTCCAAAAATTGGGGATTATAGATCTCCTACAGAATTATACATGTTCAATGTAATAGCGATAATCCTTCAATTTAGATGAGTGGCGTTATCTTCCTTGATAATATTTTTTAATATCAAGGGCAGGATTTTATCTTCCACATCAAAAATACTTTGAAAAATTATCACTTGGGGACCCTATGCACACTGTAAAATGAAAGTAGCGATCTAACAGGCCTTTTTATTTTAGAGATATGAAAGTGGAATTAGAAACTGCATTTATAGGTTAAAAATAATCTCTTGAAGGTTATTTTCAATCAAATTTTATATCAAACTCAAACAACTTTGTCTCTCTTAAGGGAATTCATCACTATGGCTATTTCTCCACCAAACATGTCCTATTAAAGCTCTGAAAAAGTGAAGAACAATTCACTACATTAAGAATGTTTACTGAAGGTGTGTTTTAGGAAGCTTTGACCTTTAACTGCAGCTTTCATATACAAACTTGTAGCTATTTCATTTCCTAGCATAACAAGAAAAAAACTATAAAGAAAAGTGATGAGCAAATATAAATATTATACCATTATTTTAATCATCTTTGCTAATAGCTTTTATTTTGATACTTTGATGGTAAAATGAAATAGTTTTGTATAGATATAATATAAAGGATCCATATGGATTATTTCAGTGAGAATTAGAAATTACTGAGAGTCTTTCTTTTTTAAAAGAGACTATTAATTTTGATTCATTCAGGTTAAGACTGGAACTTCCATTAAAAAAAGAAAGAAAAAGATAAAAGAAATGAAGGAAAGAAGAAAGAAAGGAAGAAAGGATGGCGAGATGGAGGGAGGGAAGGAAAGAAGGAAAGAGGGAAAGAAAGATCTTTATTTCATGTGTTTAGCAAACTAGTACTGCAGGATCTTATGTGTCATATTTTGTGCTTGAAATCATTCCACTTGGTCAAGTTCAAGTGGCTAACAATAAGCAGAGGCAACATACAAAGCCCATTCACTTTCCATTACTACATTGCCTAACTGGTAGCTTTAAAATTTGTCTAGAAATCATGTCAAAAAAAAAAAAAAAAAAAAAAAACCTTAGGAAAATCGAGATCACAAAGACAAATTGACTGTACTCATTCAACACTGCCGGAGGAAATGGGCAAGATTATACACTGTATTCTACATTTCTCCTTTTTTCTTAGAGCTAAGTGTTCATTTAATAACAATCACTGTACAGAAAAAAAAAAAGCAGTGTTTATGTTTGCCTTCAGCAGTAACTGCAAGTATCCATTAATATATTTAATGAAAAGAATTAATATTCTTTCATAGAAAAGCTATCAAATTAATATCTTTATTGTGTTAGTTTAAAGGAATGAATTAAGTACTTGATCTCTGAAATTGTCAAATTCCAAATTTTTGAAGGCATAATTTAAATAATGAGGCAACTTTTGAAATTTTTATTTTATTTTGTTAAGAATACTTAACATGAGATCTACCCTCTTAAAGAATTTTTAGGTGTACAATACAGTACACCTAACGATATGTCGTACAACGATCTTTAGAACTTATTTATCTGTGTAATCAAGACTTTATGCTGGTTGATTAGCCCCTCCACATTTTCCACTTCCCCAGCCCTAGACTTCTACCATTCCACTCTCTAATCCTGTGAGCTGGACTATTTAACTCATATAAATGGAATCACGCAGTATTTGGCCTTCTGTGACAGGTGTTTTCCACTTAGCAGATTGTCTTCAAGGTTCCTCCATATCGTTGTATATGTCAGAATTTCCGTTTCTTTTAAGGAAGAATAATATTACATTGTATATAACACATTTTCTTTATTCATACATCTGCGAATGGACATTTACGTTGTTTCCGTATCTTGGCTAACATGAATAGTGCTGCAGAGAACACAGGAGTGCATATATCATTGAGATTCTGATTTCAATTATTGTTGGTATGTACCCAGAAATGGGGTTGCAGGAACATGTGGTAGTTCTATGTTTAGTGTTTGAGGAAACTTCAAACCAGTTAACATAGTGGCTACACCATTTATGCTGCTGTTTGTTTTTTTTTGCTGTTGAATAGTAGGGATTCTTTATATATTTTGCATATTAACACTTTATCAGATATTTGGTTTACAAATATTTTCTCTGATTCAATAAGTTGCCTTTTTACTCTATTGATTATTTCCTTTGCAGAGCAGAAGCTTTTTTAGTTTGATGTAGTCCCACTTATCTGTTTTTCTTTTGTTACCTGTACTTTTGGTGTTTTATTCATGAAACCATTGTCAAGACAATGTCATAAAGATTTTTCTGTGTTTTCTTTTAGGATTTTTTATACTTTGAGGTCTTTAAGTAGTAAATCTGCTTTGAGTTGAATTTATGTATGGTGTAAGATAAGGGTCCAATTCTTTCCTTCCTTCTTTCCTTCCTTCCTTCCTTCCGTTTTTCTTTTCCTTCTTTCCTTCCTTTTTCCTTTTTCTTTCTTTCTTTCTTTCTTTCCTTTCTTTCCTTTCTTTCCTTTCTTTCCATTCTTCCGTTCTTCCGTTCTTCCGTTCTTCCGTTC
>NW_024348304.1:6152461-6377115 GCF_902729225.1 Pteropus medius
TTTCTCTCTCTCTCTCTCTCTCTCTTTCTGCATGTAGCTATCTAATTTGTCGAACAGACTATCCTTCCTCCATTGTGTGTTTGTGTGTTCTTGGTACCGTTGGGTCACAATCTGGAGCTTCCCAGGTGTAATCTGAAACTGGTACTCAGAAGGCAGAAATGACTGAAGAGAAAAGGCAGACCACTCCAGATTAGTAAGTGGCAGGTTCCATAAGCAAGGGGACTTATGAGGCTTGTCTTGGGTAGCAGTGAGAAAAGTAATTTTCTGTACCAGCCCACCAAACTTTAAAGTTTATATGGAGGCCTTAACAGTTGTCACATAGCCAGTCTAGATAGTCTTATCACTACATTTGTATCTCAAGGCCGTGTCTTTGGGCAGCTTCTAGAGTGGGGAAGGCAAGCAGAGTGCCCAGTCCATGCACAGGGGAGGGAGCGGAAAGCCTCCATTGCCCAGGTCCAGCTCATGGGTCAAACTGGTGGTCAGTTTTTTTGATGACCTTCCCCATTAGGGACCCTTGTCAAAAATCAGTTAACCTTATATGTGTAAGTTTATTTCTGGGCTCTCTATTCTGTTTCACCAGTCTATATGTCTATTTTTATGATAAAATCAATCTGTTCTGATTACTGTAGCTTTGTAAAATATTCTGAAATTAGGAAATATAAGGCCTCACATTTTTTTCTTTCTTTCTTGAGATTGTTTTTGCTATTCAGGGTCTGATAATGGTTTCCTATGTATTTTATTATTGTTTTGCCTATTTCTGTAAAAAATGCCAATGAGATTTTGATAGAGATTATACTGAGCCTGTAGATTACTTTGGGTAGTATGGCCATTTGAACAATGTCTTCTGATTCATAAACATGGGATATTTTTCCATTTCTTTGTGTTTTCTTTAATTTCTTTTATCAATGTTATATAGTTTTCAGTGCGCAATGCTTTTATCTCGAAGTTCAACTCTTTATTGTTTTCCTTGCTGGGGATCCATGTATTTATTTGTTTGTCACACAGAAAATGTATTGTGTGCTGTGTTTCAATTCGTTTGGATGATAGCAAGATAAATTTTGTTCCTAAGTAAAGAAGATTAAATTTCTAAGCCATGTTGCTTCATTTCGTACCCTATGTATTTTTATGTGTTTGTTTCTAAACTATTGATCAAGATGGCCCTACTCGTCCCCTCACTTTGATGTCACTTTAGAGAGGCTTCCTTCTTACTCTAGGCCCCTGAGCTCTCTTTTCTTAGAATGTTTACATTAGGAAACTTGCCATTGGGAATGTATTCTCTGTCCCTTTGAGATGAAAATTTTTTAAAACGTCCCCTTGCCAGTTTTGCAAACAGACTGTCTTTCTCCAGGGGCTGAGAAACTTCTCTTCGAAATGTCATCAAAGAAGATAGCACCCCCATCTCCCAGTCTGAGGTAGGAGTCTAACTCTGGCGGGTGTCTTCTCCAATGTGGTGTCAAAAGGCCAGAGAAGTTTCCTTTTTCTCTGAGCAAACACAGATAGGCTATGATCTCCCTCTCATTGAAGCCTTTAAAAAGGCTACTGCCCTTCATTTCAGTGCAATTGAGTTCAGACTTAAATGTGTCCTCTCTTGTCTATTAAAATAGCCTTGAGCAAAGGTTTCTTTGCCTCTTTAAGTTTTTCTGTTGCTTTTCCTTTTCCTTTTTTTTTTGCTTTGACACGGTATCTGTAGAAAACACATACCAAAATCAAGGGTAATATGTTGATGTTAGAAATCAGTCTTTATGAGGTCTAATCCTGTTAAAACATTCAAAATTGTAAGACTTTGATGAACACCAGTTTATTGTTTTTATAGTTTTGAAAGAAGAAATTGAGTCTCAAAACACTCTTTGGTGAGCTCTTGTTTAACAATATATGTATATATTATATATATATTATATATATCTATATATTATATATATATATCTATATATAAACCTATGCTGTATAGAAGAAATTAAATTTCCCCTACTTTTAGTTATGGGCTCAAGGTATTATATCTCTTTATTAGGGTTGAGAAGTTAAAGATCTGAAAATAGTGTGTGTATAACCGTATCATTGGCGGGGGAGACTGGGGGAATTTTAACCATGGGAGAATATAAACCAGCAGAAGAAAAATAACTATTCAGAAGAGAAAACCCAAGTTCAAAAGATAAAAAGCGCTTATTTCAGTCATATACTTCCTGAGGCAATAACATTTGATCCACCTGCTTTTTTGGAAGGAAGAACCAACAGGAGGACCAGATAGATATCTGAGGGAATTACTATTGTTTATAACTGCCTGTGGTCATTTAAATATTTTTACTGTAACCAAAAGAAAGAGCTGTTAGCTATTCTGATCACTGCTTTTGTTTTATTGGAAAATTCTCCAGTGGTTTCCATTGTAGACTGACTGGAAATAACTTTTTTTTTTCATTTTTTTTTTTCTTTGGAAGATTTCAATTATACTGTGTTTATCTGCATTTTATAGGGATCTGAGATTTTTTTTTCTTCGGAAATAAACAGGGCAGTATGTTCAAATAGGTCATTTTATTCTTTCCTCCAATGTTAAAACAACAACAACAACAACACAATATTTGCATTTTTCGGATTGCTTTGTCTGCTTTCTGAAGCAGTGCTAAGCAAATCAGCACATTTATCTGAGGAGGAAATGATTTCCTAAAATACGCTGGGCAACCTAACTTGTTAAATAGCTTCTTAGTGTTCATATGTCTCTACATGAACAAACAAAACAAAAACCTTGCCTCTTCTTGATAGTGGAAAACTGACCTCTGCAGGTGACGCTAGCCTACAGGCTGTTCTTGAGAACAACCGTGTCTCAGGATAGGTGCCTATGCTTAATAGCCATTGTTTATTCTTAGAATACACCTGAAGGAGAACCTGGAACGCTGTGCACAGTTTTCATTCAGAAGGTGTGCCTAGGCTTAACCCCACCCCCTGCTCTTTCTTCTAAACCCTTTGTTGGGACCTCTCCTTGTGGGGTAGTGTTCCGGTTGAGTAGGTATAGGTGGTAGCTGGTAGGTTCTTAGGCATTTTGAGAAAACTCCAGAAAATGCAAGGCAGTCCTGGCACTGTATCAGAAATGGAGTCAAGTCTAGTGTGTCAGGTAAGCTGCTGCCTTAGCGACCAGGCACCATAACTGCCTTGGTGGTGCTGCCTGCTCCTTTACCTCTGCCCCAATCTAGACCAGACAGCACGTCCCTTACAACAGAAAAGACACAGCTGTCATATGCTTAGAAGCGGGCTGTGAGGTGAGAGGTAGTCCTAGGAGATGGGGGGCTGGATCCTTCAGCCAAATGATGTCTCCCACTTCATATTACTCCTAGTCTCAATCGTATTGATGTGGTATGCTAGGGTGAGCATGGCCAGGTAGAGGTGGCCCCAATCTCTTTAAGAGACTTGATAGTTCATTTTCTAGAGGTATAAGCAATTCTTTTCTCACTAAGAGAAGCCATTGCAGATCCAGAAGACAACTCCACCCTCCCCCTTCACCCCGCCACACACACGCATAAACACACCCTCAGTCTTCAGGAAACTTCTCTGGAAAGCCTATGCATTCAGATGACATTCTAAAGGCCTAGGACAGTAATCTAGGAAGACAGTTTCAATCATCTTAATGATCCCTGAATTATTTCAATTACATAACCAACCTCTCAAATAAGACAGTGCTTCAAGAAGGTACAGACACATTAGTCAGTCATCCTAGAGTGATAGCATTAGAGGAGACTTTAGTCAAAAATCTTCTAAAACAAGTCGTAATCCCTTACGATAGCACTGTTAGCAAACTAGTACCCAGACTCGAACGCCCGCAGTGCCAGCGGAGGCACGTGCTCACAGGGCTTTTGGTGGAGGAGAAAGCCCCAGCTTTGGGGTGAAAAAGGCTGGCGCTCAGCTCTGGCCCTTACTGTGTGAAACTAGGCTAGATATTTTACCTTTGGCTTCCTGATATATTTATGATGGAGGAGAAAATGATTTCTCTTTCATTGTGCTCATCTGAGCATGAGGTGAGAGAATGTGAATAAAGCATCAAAGAACATGCTTAATAATTGGTAGCTTTCTTCCCAGCCTTTTCATGGTTGGGATCTGCCTTCTGCCTTTAAGTTAAGTACTGCCATAGACTATGTGACCTCGAGAAAAGTACTTAACCTCTCTGGACCTCAGCTTCTTTGAATGTAAAATGAACACCTCGGACTGATTGATTTTAAGGTCCCTCCAAGGATATTTTTCACTAAAAATATGAAACATCATGGTAGATTTTTGAAGACATTACCTTCGCTTTTGTTACCTTATAGCCATCTGTTATCATAGGCTTGGCTGGGCTAGACATAATTACTTTTTCCCGATGGAGTCGAGAAACAAACTAAATGGCAGTGTCCTTGAATAATTTATTTGACTCCTAGAATTAGTACATTATCATCGTTGCTATGGAAGAAGTAATTTACATTTTGAAAGGGTATTTTGCTTCTTTTATCTCTGAATGTATTTTAATCCTTTTACTACTTGGAAGACATGACTCCATTATTTCATGTCAATATGTCCCAGATCCTGTGATTTCGGTGGGGTCAGTGATTATCTGCAGTGTCTGATGAGGTTAATGCACTGGACTCTGAGTGCCTACATTTAGTTAATAAATTTGAAGCAGAGTCTCTGGAGTGTGCACACCGACCAGTACCTCATCAGCCCCTGAGCTTTTGTTTGCTTTCTGTCGTGTGATCTGTAGAATAATAGTTTTTATATACACAGAGTTTAATAATGAAAAGTAGATGTCAGACTTGGGAATATGTAGTGCTGTGGAAAGAATATATATTCTGTGATCGGACAAAGATTCAAACCCGGATTTCATCACTTATTAGCATTCGACCCTGGCTAGTCTCTATTCTTACCTGGATTTTTGTTTCTTTCCCTATAAAAGAAGGACACTGTTGATCTCCAAGTTGCTTGTGATATTAAGTGCCATTTTTCAAAGTACCTTTTAAATATTTCTCTATGCCTGTGTAATACATTAGTTTGATTAGTAAGATTATTTGGTTGCTATCTATCAGTTCCAGGGAACATTGCTTGGAGGGTGTTCTAAGGCAAGAGAAGGTGAATAAGATATTTCTGTTACAGAAGAACCATTGGTAGTTGGAAGTAGTTAGAATTAATTCCCTAGGGGTTAACGTGACAGTAAAGAAAGCACAATATGGGGTAAGAGGAAGCCCTGAAAGTGGATATTAGAAACTCGTTTTTAGTCCTTTGAATCCCTAATGATAGTAAATATGTGCAGCCAATAAGGTTATTTACTAATATTTTTATTCTTATTCCAGAAACATTGCAGAGTTTTACTTATCTGCTCCTTTGAAGTCAGACGTGGCCACGTGACTTGCTTTAGCCATGAGGCACATATGGTTGTGACATGCATTTAAGTACCAGAGGGTGGTCACTCCCTCAGCCTACACCCCAAAATTCGAACGGTGTGGAATAGAGTCCCTAGTTGATCTGTAAAAGTTATGAAAAATGAACAAGGAATAAATGTGTATTGTCTTAAAACATCTTATGAGGTTTTGTTAGTTCAGTATAACCTAGATTCTCCTGACATATAGGATACATTATGATAATTAACTCACCCAGAGGTTTAAGATGCCCTTTACTTCAGGTGAGAAGCCAAGAGCAAGGGTCGGGGTGAATCTTGATCAGGGGAGTGTGAGTGTGGGAGAGAGTTGTCCTTCGAGGAGACGGGCTGGCCCAAGGGACTGTGCTGTGCTCTGTCTAGCGATTCAAGGTCCATGGCCCAGGTTCTGCTCTCTGCCCAGTGACTGCTTCTGTGTCTGTGGTCCCACTTCTATCCCGTTACAGGTTTAACATTGGTAATCATTATACGTGTTAATATCCTCAAGAGAAACCTCACAATCTTTTCAAGACTACGCTTATCACACAGCTAGGACTATATTAAGGGACACAGAGAAGTTCCATTTAGGTGCTATCCCATTGGAAAGAGGAAGCAGCAATGCATTCAAGAGAGAGAGTGGTATTTTATTTATTATCTCCTTATGCATATACTTCAGGACCTTTCCATTCTTACCTATCTCTTCTGTCTCATCTCATGCAATGTTCACCTTTGTTTCACTGTTTTTACTTTTTGTCACTCGGCGAACTCTAGTGCATCCTTCTAATATCAGCTTAATTGTCACTTTTCAGATGCCATCCTTGACCTCTCCGAGTACATCAAATAATCATTATCTACTCTCGTAATTGTATTCATCTCTCCTTTACAGCACTTTCCATGATTATTATTTTTTTACATTTGGTTTTGTAATTGCCTGATTAGTGACTGTCGCTCTCATAAGTCTACAGGCCACATTGGGGCAGGAGGCTTTAATCTGTGTTCAGTCACCTTTGTATAATCAGACACAAGCACAGTGCTTCACACGTGGTAGCACTGAACAGATATTTATTAAGTGAATAATGAATATGTGTCATTGTGATGGTCACCTAACATACTCATCATTTTTTTTAAACCAGTCAAAACCTTGCGAGATAGGTAGCTATATCTTTATTTTCAAAATGTGGCTAGGTTAAAAGATTTGCTCCAAATCACACACTTATTGATGGCGGAGCCAGATTTTGAATCCATGTTTATCTGACTTCAAAGCCTGCAGTTTTTCCATTACATGTGTCTGCCTCGCCAGAGACTAAAAGAAATGCTTTAATTTTGAGGGAGTTAATAATGCATGGGAACTGAATTGAATATAATTTTATGCTGTTCTACTCTAGAAGAATTTTTTATTATCCAGCTGTAGCTTTGTGCCTTCGTCTCTTATCGAGGAGAGGTAATTATCTTCATTAGTAGGCAACCCCACTTACTCCCACATCACTTCGATGCAGTTGGTAAAACTGTTTCCTCCACTTGCTCCCTATGAACTACAATTTTCAAAAGCTGTCAAAGTTTGCAACCAGATGGCCAACTACATTCACTCTTTAAGTTCCTCTGTTCCAATTCATCATCAGGTCCATGAGTAGATAGTAACATATGAAAACATGTTGTCTCGTCATTAGTATTTCCAAATGTCGCTTTCACATTTATTATTCTGCTCTTGTTTCTAACTCAAGGAAGCTCATTTCCAACTCCCCTGACTGATATCTACCATTTCAATAATGCCCATTATATTTACCCTAGAATATTCATCACTGTCTCGTTAATGCATTTGTTTTCAAATAAAATGTTAACTAACAGGGTTCTTCCTTGACTTTTCTGTAGTCTGCGATGATTTCTTTATATCCAGCATCCTTTTCTATCTTATGTTACGATTGTGCCCTGAACTCATATATTCCACCTTGAACATCTGCCATCTATCTGAAACTCGATATGGGTGTTTTTACCTTTTTAAGCTCTTTACCATACTTTATCACTCGACTTCTGCTGCGAGGCTGCCTGGTACCTTCCCAGCAGCCCCCAGTCACTGTCCTCTTTTCCATCTTACTTCTCTGGGCTGTTTATCTCACACACGCAGCCGGCCCCACTTTCCGCTTAGGTTCACTGAGGTCTAATACCTCTCGTGTCATTCATTTTGCTCTCGTATTCACTGAGCTTCTTAAGAAGATCAGCTCGGCTCTGTGATTTAATATCAAGTTCTTAATTTTATACCTAAAAGATAATACTCAAAATCATTCTTACTTTCTCAGCTCTGTGTTTGAAAGGCATTTGATCCTATCACAGCGATATCGATTTGCATTGAATTTGTTGCCATTTAAAATAAATTAAAACTTTGTCTTAGCTTATAATCAGATTACAGTAGCAGCATGAATCCACCTGACTTAAAAAATCTGGAGAGAGCCATTTGCTTGAATAATAGGTCAACTCAAATAATATCACTTCGAATGTATATTTTAGGGCTAGAACTGATGTTTCTGTAATAATGCTACTGCTTCTAAAAATTAAAGGATTTGACCAAGAGAAAAATTCCTTTAACAGGAACATTAAATTCTGGGGCACATGTGGCTTTTTAAAAAAAATAGTGAGTGGCATGAAGTAGGATGCATTTGCTTTTAATGCTCAAAAAATGGATGAGAGGTAAAGGACAAAATAGCAGGGTGCCCCTATTATTGGTCCCCCAGGCTCGCATTGTTTATGAGGCATTTGGTGTCATAATACGAGACATTCAAAAACCTGATAACAGTGTCCTATTAAAGTCACAGAAATGAACTTGATTGAAATATCACAAGGAAGTTAAATTTCTATAATAGTATAAAACCAGATAAAAAATAAATTCCAATTAGGACTACCAAGAATGAGAAGATAGCTCTAAATATATTTTACCTATCATTTCTATGCACAATTTTTAGTGGAAAGCTATATTTACTAAGAATCTTTATGAAATCACTGATGAAATCAAGTGGAGATGAGATGATCTTGTTAAATATGACCAGCTGATACAGATTTAGCAGAATGATATTTTTGGATTTTTTTAAAGTAGAAAAGTAGGAACATACTGAATTACACTAATAAACTATATTAATATAAGAACACTGTCTTACCGTTTATTGGTCAGCACAAGGTAAAATTCCATCACCAATATGAATCGTATGTGAGTTCCACATTTCAAAATTGTATATAAAAAAATAGAAGTGAGATAACATTTGAATTTAGACTTGAAAGATCCACAGGCGGTAATCATGTGAACGCCTGGAAGCACAGAACCCTGGGAATAGCCAGCATCAAAACCTAGGCAGGAACGAAGATTCTGGGTTGAAGGAACAAAAAGATGAGTGGGGCTAGAGCATGGTACGCGGAAGGAAAGTGGAACAGGAGGAATTCTAAAGGGTAGGCGCGGGTCCGACCACACAGGGCCTTGTAGAGATGGTTGAAAGCACTAGATATGTGGATATGGACAAGAAAAAACAAATGGAAAACAGAATAAACGTGTTTAAATACGTGGCGGCAATTCCCGTTGAAAAGGAAATTAAAGCTAATTCTGTGTTGCTGGCCCTCAACCAAATTAGGTGAAATGGGTAGTTATTAAAAGAGGGAAGATCGTGGTTCCACAAACTGTCCAAGAGTGAATAAAGCTGCCTGTCTCTTGAGATATTTACACAGAGTCCCTGGAAGCGGCTTGTGTTCCATGTGAAAGGCAGGGCTAGTTTGCCTCTTGAGTCTCTCTCCACTATACATGCTTTTATTTCATTTGGGGAAAGTAATGTGCAGGTGGGGTTCCCAAATTCAGGAGCATCCGTCAGCTATGTTTACTGACACGTGTGGCAGCAGAGTTCGGAGGGCCACTGTTTCTGTCTTCTGAATCCCTGTTTGTTTTCAAATGCCTGCGCCTCAGGCTCTGCTTTATGATCGCTTCCGGGTAGCATAATTCTATCTTGTTTTCATAGGTCAGAGATAGAAAAATGGAACATTTTCGTACAAAAATGCTATTTTAAATATGATCATCATGCTTTAGAACAGGAAAGAAAACAACAAATGTTCCATATTCCCAAATAAAAGCGCTGAGCATTTTTTTCTTTTCACTTGTATTTTGAAGCTTATATATTTTTTGATATTCTTTTCCAGATTATACACAGAGTTTTTAGATCTGTTAATATGATCAAGAGGGGCATCATAGTCTTTCTAAGATTATATTTATTATACAGCTCCTAATGTTTTGTTTAGAGGTATATGGAGATTATGTTTGGGTGTCATTACGCGAGTTGGCCGTATCTGATTATTTCAAACCGTGAGTACAAACAGAGAAGGAATAGCTCACGTGCGCTGGGTACCCCCTTATGTGTCAATACCTTTCTTCTGGTCTCAGCATACAGACAATAGTTTTCATCTTGGCTTGAATAATTCTACCAACACTTGACCCCATTGTCTCTCATCTTCTCCCACAAAGTAAGGAAGGCATCAACTCCAGATTAGTTGAATTACTGCTTTTCTTCTAATGTATACACTAATATACTTGCTTTAAGTTTTTGGTAAGAATTTTCTAAACTATAAAGATTTAAAAATTTAAATATCTTTATCTTTCTGTCTCAATGCAGCAGATAACAGAGGTGGGCTCCTCTTAATCTCCATTGATAACAGAACCTTCAGGAACCCATGGAGTAGGGATGGGGCCTTCATGGATAGGCTCCCTTTGCCTGAGGATTTTAAAAGAGACATTTGTCAGTGCTTTAATGTGGCGACGTGAAAAATTATGCTATTCTCACTTGAAATACTGTCTTATATAAAACGGCATTTATATAGGAGACACTGCATTTTGACTCGATGAGAAAAATAGCTCTTTTAGAAGGAACAGGCTTCTTGAGAATGTGGACGGCAGAGTTCCCTTAGGACTGATGGATTGCTTTTAATCATTTTAGTTTTCTGCTTTTGTGACTCCTGCTGTTCCATTTTATAGAATTCATTTGGTTTTACGTCAGTATGTGTCCATTTGTACAAGATGAGAATAACATTCTTTTGCCAGATCATCAACTTTTAAAGAATTCATCTTCTCTATTAAGACAAAGTAAAGGGTTATGTCAATTAACCAAATAGTTGGAGTAAAGACTGAAATTTTCTCTATGCTTTTTTAAAAGGTGTTTTCAGCTGGACCGCCATATTGCGTTAGAACTGTAAACTGGGCTCATGGCTATGGTAAAATATGTTTTACTGGCTGAGAGTAGTCAAGGGAACCTCTCCCTGCCTCAGTAAAATATTGCCATAAAGTTTACAAAGTTGGTCTTGTGCATTGACCTATTTTAAGAGAGTTCACTGGCTTAAAAATGAACAAAACCAACCAAACAAACAAAAACCGAAACATAAAACTAAAACAAAATACTTGAGCCCAATTATTTTAAAGGCATAAGCAACAGCTAATTTATGAGATTTAAATATTTACCTTGATTTCCCCACCTTGACATTTAGATTTTAGTTTGTTAAGCTTTCTTAAAATAGTGCTGATCGATTGATGTTTTAGCTCCATGTACTATCGGCTATTCATTTTATTTCCTTTTTTGTTGCTTTGCAATTTTTAGATCGTAATATAAAAGAGAGCAGGGGTAATGCCTTTTGTACAATACACAGCTTGGTGATATGAATTGATTATGGATAATAACTATAAATATTTTTTTCATTTTCTTGAACAGATGAGGCTTGAATATAATCTCCACTGTCCTTAAAGTTTTCAAAAGGAAACTTTCATCCCTGTAAAGTCAATGCATCTATATTTGCCCTTAAAACTCTTTGTGAAAAATTTCTGCTTTAAAAAATTAAATTATGGAAGAAGGTTGCATAGATTCATGCTCCCTGTGCTAAAATTATGTTGGAAATGAAAAGTGCCTGAAAACAGAGATAATACAATGCAAATTGGTCTTTGCATGTCATTAACCTGACATCTATGATGTGCCTTGCTCAATTTCAATATTTAATAAGTGGCCAATTTCCTAAGTATGAATAAAAATTAGAAACAATAACAAGTAAGTTACTTTACAATAAATAGACATGTCCTCACTGATTTAAGAATAGTAATTGGGTGTAGCGCATTAACTGAATGGCTTTGAGCAATTTTATAATAATCTTCTAAGAGTTTAGGGGGAAAAATCAACACTTTATTACTTTTAACACTGCAATTACTGCTTCTCTTAATTCATTTTAGTGAGCTGTCAATAAATTTCACTCCGTTAAATGCTGAATTTAATTAGCTTCAGGGTCACAATTTATGTGATTTCTAAGTTGCGTGCTATTTACAATGTCTAGTAAATGTTACCTATGGCGACATAAATATATTTAATCTATAGCTAGTAGTGGACAATTATTGTTCATTCCTTGGATATTGTGCGTTCAGCAGTGCTGTGTCTGGTTATTTTCTGGACTCCTCTGCTGTGTTATATGGGGACGGGACTGGCTATGTAATTTGTGATTTCTGATGCAAAGAGAAAACGTGCGGCCTCAAAAGTTGAAGATGGCAACAATAGGCAGGGCCCTTTGGAGCTTGGCATCTTGTGGGCAGCACAGGTTACTTACCCAGGAAGCCAGCCCTTGTGTGAGTGTAAAATTAATAAATGTAAAATGATCTCTAATGAGTAAAAAGTATATTTGTGGTAAATATTATGGCTGAATAAATAAGAGTAACCAGAAAGCTCTTTTATAAAGGCAGGAACTTTGCATTCCCTTTGACTTTCATCGAAGCTGACTTATGTTTATGACGTAGGCAGACTAGTCCTTAGGAAAAGGTAAATGATCCTTTGGTCAGGTGTTTTATCTGAAGATCCCTATCTCAAACTAGATGATTCCAATATCAGGCATTATTTTTGAATTTCCACATCCTATTGTGAATCAAGGGTCTATTCAAGATAATAGCTTTTCTTTGGAATTGCAACATATTGAGAAATTCTGGTGGTCTGCCTGCACTGTCCTTTTTTTGGTTATCAGAATACTGGCAAGGCACTATGCTGAAAAGCTACATGTGCATCTTCCTTGAAGACATGTGTGACCAATACATTTTAAGTTAAATTCCTTTGCTATTCCCTTCCTCCCTGTCTATAACAACTGTCAAGGCGGAAGCTTCAGTGGTAGCCACCTGGAGGATGGTCGAGACAACTAATGGTGGAACAGAAAGACAAGCTAATCCTGCTTTCTTGATGACTTTAAAGAGACTTTAAACTAGCCCAGGATTGCCCGCATGAATGAATATCCCTAATTTATTGAAATCTCTGCGAAAACAGCTTGTTAGTTGCAGAAAACTTTTGACTAATACAAGAAATAACACTTTTTTATTTTTTAAAAATATTTGTTTTCTATTGGACCTACTTTTGCTGTGATAACGGATTAATTTAGAGCACCTATATAATAACGTAAAACAGAAAAGTAATTAGAGACAAAACAGCAAAACTCCACGTTATTTGTTAAGATGGCTTTAAAAATCTGGCCAGTTGTTTCCTTTGCTTGTTCTATACAGTTGATTGGGTTTTTATTTATTTATTTTTGTTTTTGTTTTTGTGCTTGGCTATCTATTTTCTTGGTTTCTTGCAGCCTGATACAAATTACTATTGTATGTATGCATTAATCTAAGTAGTGTACCATATTGATGGCACAAAAATAATAAGCTACGACATCTTAAATGACTCAGAGCCTAATGAGAGATTAAACATGTAAAAATATAATTTAAAATACAACCTGGTAGGAGATAAAATAGAAGAGAAAAATAATATGTGTTTCCAATTCTACTAAAACAAATGTCTACCTAACTTCTTAGAAGATTCAGGAGGGCTAGCAAATATCTGCCCTGAGAGAAATCCCTTGCAGACTTCCGAGATTTGATGTATCTAGTCCCCTGTCTAACCAGGTTAAACGTTGTTCTATGGCATTTCTCACTGTTAGGAATAAGAACGTTAGATTGATGCATATAGTATGTCCTCCCTACATGAAATCTAAGGATAAGATTTAGACTTAAAAAATTAAACTCTGTATTTTTTTAAAAGTAGAATTGCTTTATTTCAAGAAATGGAGAAGGGTCCATAAATATTAGTAATATGTATTTTCTTGAGCAAAACCTGTATATTACACCTGCCAGAAGGAGACATTGGATTCTAAGTCACTATTGCCTAGGGAATATTTGGTTACACTCTAAATTTCATACTTAGTGTTTCTGCTATTCATTCATTTTCAATATTTTAGTGGAGTTGTGTCCAGCTGAGATAATACATTTCCTTCTCAACAGGATTCTGCAGTAGACTGTTGAAAAGTATAATTTCACTATGTATGATAAAAAAAAAAAGAAAAGCATAGCTGCATTTGATAAGAAAGTAGACTAGTGCAGGCTTCTAAATAGACAGAAGATGTAGCCTTTATCAGTAGATAAAACTTCAATAACTACTACACTCTTAATTTTAAAAAAAGCAACAGACTTCCAATTTCAAAACACTACTAGATGCATGAAATATCTAAAAGCAAGTCAAATAATGCAACCTACTCAGAGCTTTAAGCTCAAAAATACAGTAGATAAACTGAAATAATAAATCTTGACCTATACTCTGAATACCTAAAGTGTTATAAAAACTTTTTTCGGGGATCATATCTGTGTATACACACACATGCACACATACACTTTATACACATGCTAGAAAACTTGGAAAACACAGCTAAACACAAGTAAGAAGACAGAAGAATAAATGATCATTATCTCTTTATGACCTAGAAATAAAATTCTATGAATAATCCACCATTTTAATGGATCAATCTAAATATATTTTTTATAAATATAAATATGTATATATTTATAACACTATGATCCAATTGTATATAGCTATATATACAACTAACAAAAGTTGTATATTTCAATTGTATATAGCTATATATTTTTTATAAATATAAATATGTATATATTTATAACACTATGATCCAATTGTATATAGCTATATATACAACTAACAAAAGTTGTATATTTCAGTTTTTTCTTTGTTTACCACTTTGGTAGAGTTCTGGGAACAAATAGGGCATATGCAATCTGAACATATACTCTTGTCTTTTCTACTCCCAGCTCCAATCTGTTTGCTTCCCCTGATCCTCATGGTACTTTGTGCCTTCAGCTGAATAAGTGTAGGCAAGAGAGGCCTGGATTGTGTTGGAGTTACGCAGGAGGGACTGACAACTCGAAGCCGTGAGAGAAGTATGGAAGATGGAACATCGCAGGATGTTATTGGTTCGCTCAGAATTACAGAAACTGTAGCAACATTAGCCTTCTTAGCAACGTTAGATATATTAGCCAAATATTTCCGATTGCTCTGGGCACAAAGCCTAGAGACAGCTGGGCCAAGCCTCTCCAGACCCAAGGCACAGATATTTTAGAGAGACCAGAAAGAATTCTTCGGAGGAGTTGAGAAAAGCCTGGAAACCTCCCCTTTTACTGGCCCATAAGAGAAGTGGTCATGTTGTCTCCTAGTCCCTGGGTGATCCCTATTGCTTGGTAATGACAATGAGCCCCAGGATCGCAGCCTGATGAGTTACAACCCATCTAAACCAGCCTGCACTCAGCAAAAGTGATCAGTCTGGTCAGAGTGATACTTACCCAGCAAAATATTGCTGCTGCATGAGATGGACAGCCACTTGAATAAAATATACTAAAGAAAGTATGTGAAGAAAATAAAGTTCCACACCAAAAGTAAAATAAAATAAAATAAATTAGAATGAAAAACATGATTTGCCATCCAAAGAACTTAATAGATGATTTGAAATATGATAGACACTTGGGATCTGAATCAATAGTTTGTTAAAGGAAGTACCAGATATAGCTCAAAGATAAAGGCAAATAATATAATTATAGAAATCATGAAGAAAAATATTTAAAAATGACATAGAAGATAGATCTCGATAACCTAACAAGTACATAACACTTAGCATAGTTACAGGAAAAAAATGTTAGAAGTAATAATAAAGACAGAAGAAAATTTGAGTTAAAGAGCTCTGAGACTCATTAACTGAAGATGTTCACCTACTTCTGGACTGTACTGAAGAGAAAAAGTATACAGTTACATAAAACCTGCTAAATTTCTTGCACGCTAATGAGAACAAAAACATTTTGAGTTTCCAGGCAAATAGAAAAAAACAACTTAGACTGGCAATGGACTTCTCATTTGCAACTCTGGAAGTAGAGTACTAAGAAGAATATCTATGGACTGCTGAACTCAACAATTCTTATATACTATCTTGCCAGAAAAAAATAAATTTAAGATGTCTAGTAACTCAGAAAATACATCCACATAACTCCTGTAAATAAAATATTTAAGGAAGAGCCTTCGGACTAACTAAAAAAGAAAAGTAAACTAGAATGAAGGCCTCGTGATAGAAGACAGCAAGCAGAGTTAGCAACTGACATTTCTCTCTCACTCTTTTTTAATACTTACGGCTAAAAAAATTGGATACATAAGAGCATGTAATATTTGTCCTAAATAAGGACTCCTAACAAGTGATATGCAATAAGAGACCTTCCAAAATTGATATATGCCTAAAAGTACTAAACAGTTTCGCCCAACTTAGACTTTGGGAATGGATTGCAAGTCAAGGAGGGGAGAAATAAAAATATTCTACCCTTTTTTGAAGGCAAAACTGAGAAAAGGGTGGAAGAGAGAAAAGGTAAAAAATAGTCTAAGGGTTTTATCATAATGTGGCAAGAAGGAAAAGAAAGATTTGGTGGGCAAAACAATCTATCGTGATGGGAGAAATGATGGTTATTTTGTATTTAATCAACGAATGTAAAATATATGCTTTATTATTAGGCCAAGCTGAAATAATTTTGAAATGTAGTATGGAAATTCATACTTAGGAAAAAAGGGAAAGAATCGTGGTGAAGTAAAACAAAAGAAAAAAAATAAGAAACACAAAGTGAAGATTTAAGGATTAAATTCAAGTGCACGTAAATATATTTCAGTGTACGAAATAATTTTATCAACTTAAATATTTCAAATTCCTGAAATACGTTTATGGTTTTTTTTCCCATGCTCTGAAAGCTAATATAATATTTTTTCAATTATTATAAAATCAGAGGAAAATGAACCTTAATGGATATTATAAAAAATAAATATTCTAATGGTTTGTCATTAGTATATTTATGTGTACATATATATCAATGATTACAACATACTGTTTTCATTTAGTTTATATAGAGTTCAAGACTAATAATCACTATGGTAAGGGCATTTTGCTGGCCGAATGAATGGTTTTGCGAAGGAATAGATTATGTATCACAAATTCACCAGAAGACGGAAAAGAGATGTTGTGAACGTAAACAGCTTAACATGAGATTCAAATGAAGGAAAAGTGACAACATATAGAAGGCACACACATTACCTTGATATCTTTCTTGGAGTATTTACATTAGTTTCCTGTATTTCAATTCCTGAAATAGAATTACTCATGTAGCAATATTTTATCAACAATAATTATGTCCAAAAATTACTGACATAGCAAGTATTTTGTCCAAATTCTGCACACGAAAATACTGGTCCCTTCACAGCAAATTTCCCCATAGTGAAATTATCATTGCACAGTCAATTTCTGTATTCCATGTAGATTGGTCCAACCTCCGTCATTCAACACTTTTGAAAGAAGTTTGGTTTTTTTTAATTATTTATGATTTTGTCTTAGATTTCCAATTTACAATCCAAATATCACTTGTGGAAATGCAAATGGATTCGTAGTATTTAACCAGCATAAAACACTTATTAAAAGAAATGGAATATAAGTTCTTTCTTTGTGAAAACAAACACTTCTCTGTCCATAAAAACAGAACGCTCATTTTCCAAAGATCCATCCTCTTCAAACACTGTATACTGGAATAGACCAAAATATCTCCTCTACCTAGAATCTGATCTGAGTAGCAAAAAAAAAAAATATAGATTTTTACCTGCTAATCTACAAAGAAGACAGGAGAATGTTGGGTGATGATGTAGTTACAAATTCTATTGCCCTGAGAACCTATAAATGTCTCAATAATTAAAAGAAAAAAATCCACATCTACCCTCAGAAGCATAGTGTTTTTATAGCCAATTTTTGCCCAATTTTAAATGAAAAACTAAAATTCAGAGAGTGCTAGAGACACAAAGGACATATAAATACATATACTTTCTATGAAACAGACAAGTGCAGTAGCATTTTAAAGTCAAACTTTATGTATGTGAATTAGGAAAGAAGGAATGTTAATACTCTGTTCTAATTTGCATCACTTGGAAATCAGAACTGGAACCTCATACATTTCATATTAAATGATATATAAATATCATAGGTTAGAGGACACATTTTCAATGCAGTATTATGATCCAAAAGTGAAATTCACTGAAGCTAGTAAAATAAATGAGTGGATGCCCTGGCATTAAACTAGAAATATAATCTGTAGGTATTTAAAGTAGAATCTAAGTAGCCCGGGATATTTTCTGGAGAATATGTAAGCAAGTGTCTAAATTGGGCAGCAGGCTTGTGTTCACTTAATTTTCTTCTGAGTTTCAAACAGACCTCCAGAGTCGAGAGAGTTTTGCATTTTTTTTTTTCTAGAAATTCAGGATGTCAATCATCTTCTGAGAGTCACTGCTTCTTGGGGAATGATAACCGTATTACCACTTCTTCACACTTCAGCGTCTTTTTTCTGCCCTCATTTCAGCCACTGAAGTTATGTTAGGGAAGCTTTGATTAATAACCAGATGAGTCACCACTGGGTGCAGAAGGGATCGTGTAGCATTTATCTCTAACACCACTGGTCTAATAGCTCTGTATCCATGACAACTGACAAATTCACAATTGTACACCGTCCTTAGGGTGCACAAAATGAAGGCTACCTGAAAGGTAGCCTGAATGAAGAGGACCACTTCTGCTCTGCTCCCAGGAGCTCTCATTTCCACAATCCATTTCACTTACAGTATTACACGATCTGGATTTATTAAACAGTAAGTGTTAGACGAGGTTAGAGATTGCAGACTGATCTGTTCTATGCAGAGTTGTATTATCCCTTTCACATGATCTTATTTTTCTTCTCTTGCTCCCTTCTTTTTTGTTTAATCTTCTACCATTCTCTCCATACACTCTTTATTGTCTATTGTCTCTCCTCAAAATGCCTTTCTTTAGACCCCAGATCAGAGAGAAAGGCCACTGCCATCTGGGGGGACAAGTGGTGCCTAGTTTCTCCTATAACAATACCCTTCCATTCTTTTTTTTTATCATACTCTGCTTCTTGGCCATATTAGCATTATTTAGAAGAGCACCTTTGAGATTCACTATAATGCTATCCTCAGGGCCCTTATCCTCTGTCTTAAGGTGAAGCTATTTCATAAAGAAATCTTTTCAATTCTTCAGTTACAAAACCATTCTTTAAATGAGGTTCAGACCTTTTTTGATTGGAATTCAATTCTATAATAAAGAAAGTTACTTTCATTTTAAAAAGTGTGGAGAGTAAGTCCCAATGGGAAAAAGAATCCTCTCATTTGGTTTAAGACAGTTGAATAATAGAGAGAGAAAAAGATAACCGGATTGTTAAAATTTGACTGCAAGGAGAAGATAATTTCAACTTGAGAGCTGTCAGCACAGAGCAGAGGAAGAATGATAAAACAGGGCTCAGAGACAGCCCAGGCAAGTCTGTTTTGAATGGACATTTAATAATACTGAACAACCTGTGGACATTTGTTGGCAAACATTAAGAAGACAGTATCTAAAAGCATCTTTCTTTATACTTTGTGTTCTATGGTATCTGAATATATTACTAAATTACAATAATTTATATGGATGTTAAGATTTTCATTTATCACTAAAACAATACAAAATATTGAAATAGACCCAATGACAGAAACGAGACCCACATATGCAAAGAATTATTTTTGTTACATTAAAATTTATTTATATATAAACAAATAATTGTATATATAAACGCTGTCAGGTCATACATATTTTAGATAAGTCTCTGTTTTTATTCTCCTTCAATTATTTCCCCTCTATATTTCCTTCTCAACCATGTCATCTCTCCCTAAACCATGTCAACAATTATATATTTATAATATATCATACACTTATAATCTTCTCAGTTTTCTTGTAAAATGTTTATTATTCACTTTTTACATTGAAGCTAAAATCCATCGAGAAGTTTTCTTTATTCATTGTCTAAGAAAAGAACTCAGTTTTGTTTTCATCCAGAAAGATAGAACTTATACCAGCTTAATTATATAATCTATTGCCATTTCCCTTTTCTTGATGAATAGAATGGCCGCCGTGGACAAATACTCAATTCTTATGTAGTCTGGGATCTCTTTCTACTTACCATGTTCCGTTGACCTGCTTGCTATTTCTCCTCCATCACATCGAACTGGTTATAATGGTGCATTTGCTTTCTGTTGCTTTATTATCAACTTGATGAATTAAACAATATCAAGATATTATCTTACAGTTCTGTAGGGCAAACATGTGACACGGATCTCATGGGGGCAAAACTGAAGTGTTGACAGGGCTGTGTTTCTTGAGCCTCCAGGTGAAAATATGTTTCCTTGACTGTTCCAGCTTCTAGAAGCTACCTCTGTTCCTTGACTCATGGAATTCTTTCCCGTACCTCCAAGCAGCAACAGTGGATCTAGTCATTCTCACACTGCCATCCTCTGAATCCCCGAAGCCTGAAATGTCTCCACTTGGCTCTTTACCCCATTTAAAAGATGACTTTAAAGGCTTTTTAATTAGATTGGGTTCACCCAGGTAATCCAGGGTAATCTCTCCATCTCAAAATTTTTAACTATAATCCTACCTACAAAATCCCTTTTGCCATGTAGTCTAACATCTTCACTGGTTCTGCTGATTAGCGTTTGGGCATCTTTGGGGCCATTATTTTGCCTAACAAATGACTTTGGGTTCAGTTCTGATTGGTATCTGGTAAGGCTAGTCTCCTATCTGATTCATCACTGTTTTTTTTCATGATTTTCTTGCTATTACTCAGAATTTATTCTTTAATTTATGCTTTAAGAATATTTAACAACTCTAGATAAAAAAATAATCATAGCTTTAGAATTGCATTAACTATTGGAAAATTATCTGCATATTTTTCAAATTTTGCAGACAACATTAAATGTTTATGTATTTTTGGCTCTGGTAAGAATAATCAGAAAGATATCTTTGCAATTTATTATGACTCCCAATCAATTGGAAAATAATAAGAAAAGAGAAAAGATTGTGTGTGTCATTGTAATCCTAAGTTTTCTTTAAAATGCAGAATCTTTTTTTTTTTTTTTAAATTCTCAAGTCTTTACTCTATCATGTCTGGTGTAAAAATGGAGAATGAGACTATGCACACATAACACTCTATAACCACACATATTTTTTTCCAAATGAGATGAGCCATGCTTGATTTCATCTGACAGCTATCTCTGTGTGCGTGTGTGTGTATGTGAAGAGTTAGATGGTATTTGAGTGTCCCTGAGAAGTCTGTTCAACTATGAGAAGTACATTTATTTATTGATTGAAAGAGATGGACTAGGGTGATAGAACAGGAAAAAAAGCTAGTCTAAGTAAGATAGTGTAATTTTCTAATTTGTACACACACACACGCACACGCACACGCACACACGAATCTACATATTGAAGCGGGATCATTTCAAATCCAAGTTGACGAGAATCCAGAGCTGGGTTAGGAAGTGTATTGCTAGTTCTTTTGTACTGCTGCATGTCCCCTGGCCTCATTTTTCTCTTATTTCGGGTTCTACTGCATTCAGTGTCTTTTTCTATGTGGGCTCCGACAGCTTGTTGAAGTTTCAACCTGGTTTTAGTCTGGCGCCTCTCAGTGGCATTCGTGCATCTTCCAAATCCAGGGGAATTAACAATTTGTGAGGTAAAGCATTGACCAATGGGGAAAGGGAGTTGATGGATAAATGTTTCTCCTTACTCACTGGAGGCGGGTAGTCCTCTTGGATGACAGGCGACTTCATGACTGGCTTTAGTGCTCTTACCTGTCTTTATACCTGACCCGCCTTTCTGGACAAAAATTTCTGGTTTTATCAGGGTATTGTTGCATAAATCTGATTTGCTATGCATTCCTTTGCTTACTTTAATCCAAATTATTTTGAGCAATGTCTTCTATTTAGACATTGTGAAACTCCCAACTTTTAACATTTTTCTAGAACTTTCTACTTAAGGGAAGCATCTCCTAAAGGTCCACGCACTCCCTGCAAATTGACCAAAATGTCCATAAAATGTACAGAAAACTAACTTAAAGTTTTAATGGGACAGCTTTCCAAAGCTCATGGGAGAGGAATTTCACATTTCTGAATCTTTTAAAATCAAAATCCAGTGAGTTTATTGATTCAAGCTAAGCTTCCAAGATATTTACTCTAAAACTTATATGTAAAATGTAACCCAGCACCTGATCTTCTTAAGTGTTATTTTCTCTTGTGTAAAACTCCTGATGTCAAATAAAGACTCCGAGAGACTCTCATCATTATTTGCCTCCTGGTAGACTTGATTTCCTCAGGCTTCCGAATCATTTCTAACTACCAAGCCAAGTCTTTAGGTGGCTCTTCCCTTAGGTCATAATCAGGCGATTGAATGCATTACACATTACTGCTTTAAACAGCTTCCTCTGGGCCAACAGCATGACTTCGCCTAGCTGAGCACTTACCTGTGAGTGCCTGAGTACTCATTATTCCTCAAACTCTGAGCAAATGTGTATTTAATATGGATTCCAACTCTCGAATCTGAAAAAAAAAAAATTAGTGTCCAGAATCATTTTGTGAATTCTAGCATTTGTAAATAGTTGAAACTCCAAAGTAATTTCGTGTAACTATTTATCATCACGATCTGCAAATGATGGCTGTGTATTCACAAAGAGACATTTTATAGGCGTTAACAGGGCTTCAGAGATTTGGTTAGACATGCCCTCAAGGAGCTCACAGTCTCCTGGAGGAGTTTACAATCTATGAAATTACCTTTTTCAATTGCCTGGAAACACCAGGTACTTTGATTTCTAATCCCTCAATTCAATTTAGGCTTAAAAGACATCAAAAAGAAGAAAATAAGATATTTCAGAATATTTGGAAATTTAGAAATTGTAGCTTGTAGAAAGTAAGTCATTTGAAAAAGTTTTTGAATCGAAGAAATAGGTAATTTCAAGCAGGTTTTGGAGAATGCTCATCGCTCTAAGAGTTCTATATTATGTTTGGGGAGTGGGATTTAACATGCATTACCTTACAAATACAAATTAATTTTTGCATTACTGTGACTTTCACATATGCATCTGCTTGTTCGGTTATTTAGCAAACATGTAGTGAGTTTCTGCTATGGACTGGACATTGTGCAAAATGTCAAGGATACATGAGTGAGCAAGGTGGACACGGTCCCTGCTTTCATAGAGCTTGCTTTCTATTTATGGAAAATTATAGTAAATAAGTAAACACATATGAAAAGTAATGACAAATTGTGCAAAACAGATTAAAAAGTGATGTGTTAGGAAATACATGTGGCTATATTTTTTATAAGGTAGTTGAGTGTTCTTTAGGGAGGTGAAATTTAAGCTGAAAAGGATAGGGGAATCAGAAAGAGAGGGGCAGCATTGTGAGGAACCATTTCAGAGGAGGCAGAGAACACAAAATAATTTGTTGGACTTCTCTAAGCTGCAGTGCAGAGGGGGATCAGTATTATGAAATGGAGCTAAAGATGGAAGCAGAGGCCCCATCAGGGAAGGCCTGGAGCTCACGGGGAAGAGTTTTAATATTATTCTAAATGCAGCGGGAAGATAATGAAAAATATTGAACAGAATTTAGGTTAATAGCAATAAGAAGACCAGCTGATCATTTTCTAAGCAGGCATTAAAATATACAGAACCTCAGCTCAGTGTAGACATCTCTTTTGAAAGTACAAGGGGAGCAAATGTCAGTTTTGAGAAGACTGGTGTGACAGTGATACTTAGGTGACAGCAGGAAGATCAATGGGTAATGAAACCAGTTGGGATCACATGACTCTCAGACGGTGAACATGGACCCAGGCTGAAGGAAAGTCCCAAAGAAATAACAGAAAAGATGTTGTGTTGTTCAAACTCCATCTTAGAAGAAAGGAGCAGCTGATGGAAGTTAATTTAGTTTGGAAGAGGTAAATATTAAAACTTCTGCATCTGAGATGAAGAACATTAATTCTTGGGGAAAATAGTTAGAAACACTGAGAAAGATACTTTTTAAAAAAGAATAGTTATAAAAAGAGTGAACATCCAGTTGATCTGTGAGTGAAATAGTGTGACACTAAGAAGTCAAAGAAAGAGGACTATATGGTACCTATCCCTATATAATTCATGGCTTGAGAATCCTTACATGGCCTTTTAATAGCTCTTTCAATCAGATTGTTCGTAAGAATTGAAAACATAGTGTGAAGAATGCATGGAATAAAAGGGAGCATTCACGTTCCATTCCCAAGGTTACAGTCTAGAACTCTTAGGGAGCAGGATTGTGTGAACAAGGAAAACTATGTGAACAAGGAAAACTGTGTGAAGATACTTCTGAAGTGTTTTTTAAGGATACAATTGCCTAAAAAAGAGGGTCGTAAGGATTTACTTATGTGCATCAAAATCTATCAAAATCAAAGTCCATTGAAATCATTTACAGTCTCTTCTCAGTAATGACTGAACAAGTGGAGACAAGACCAATCACTGGGAGGGAACCTCAGGTACAGTGGGTGCCGGCCTGGAGAAACAGCGAAAAAAATATGGGGAAAAAAATCAAGAAAGAGGTAGTTCCAAGATAGTAAAATTGAAAATTAAGCTGAAAAAAATAGACACATCCCAAATGTAGGAAGATCTATGCAAGTGATTATGTAAATGAAGTAAAAAGGGTTAAGGGTTGAGGTTTCTTACAAGTGAAAATGCCCAAAGGAATTATCTATGTCAGTCTGAGGCTCATTACTAGAAAATGATTAGAATCAATGCTATGAAGTCAAGAGGTACCCTAATGGAGAATTTGGCTTCTGAAAAACAATAACAGAATTAATGAAGGGGCCATAACCTTTAAGTTCAATACATATTTAATTCTGTTTGTCTGGGAAAAAAACTTAAATATAAGGGAAGTAATTTATTGTTGAAGCCATGTAAAGTGCAATAATTATTATGCTAATAAGATTGGATGAGTAAAATCTCTTGCTTTATAAATGTCATAGATTAAAAATGGATCATGCTAATAACCAGAGCAATGCCGATTTTATGATTTTAACACAGACCATTTTACTCCAGCTTTAATTGTCTTTTTTAATTTAACAATTTTATTTTTAATTATGGGGAGTCATATATAATTATTTTGAACTTCACAAAATTATTCACGTGTACAACACTTTAAAGCCTTATGCTAGATATTTAAAAGACACGAATCTTTTCACAATGCCAGTTGATGGGTTTTCTATAGGAGTGAAGAGCTTAAAATTATATAAGATGACTTTTATAAAAGAATAGTTTGCTTTAACAGTTCCTGCTTTGGGTGTTCTATTTTGAAATAAAGGCTATTCTTGTGTAAGTAGCTCTCGTATTTTGAATCAGTTACCTCTGGTATATGTAATTAGCGTACTGGTCACTTTTTAGTTCATCTCAAGTCTGAAATGTTCAGACTAGAAAAAACAATTTAACTCATTGGTAGTTCCAAGATTTTACAGATTATCTTTGAAAGTAAATCAAGTTTGTAAGTGAACTGGGTGCATAAAGTTGGGTCATATGTGTCATATTTTGGGGGAGATGAATATTTTATAATAGATGAAATATCCTCCCAATTTCACTACCTAAATATTTCACAAAGCATTTTCCCCTCCTTATACTTCCTTCATTTTGACTTCAGCTATCCTAATTTAAGGCCCTGATCATTTTTCACACGCTTAAACCCCAACTTTCTGGCCCATTGTTGCCTGTATTTTACTTACTTGTCCTTTAATATCCAACAGGGAATAACTTCTTCCATTATATCTTCTTGTTTTTAAACTATCTTCTTATTTTTCTGTATCTCCACTAATGAAATCCTATTTTGATCATGTTACCTAACCTTCAGAGAAGGTTAAGATTGGCTTAACTTTAAGATAAGTTTAGATCACCTACATCTTGTCAATGATTGATTTAGAAGAGACATGTGACACTTACTTGTGGCCAATGAGACATGAAAAAAAGTCTGCTTGAGACTTTTTAGGGAAAGTTTTTTTGGATGTACACAAACACACACACACACACACACACTGAGGGGCGGGGAGAGAGAAAGAGAAAGAGAAAGAGAAAGAGAAAGAGAAAGAGAAAGAGAAAGAGAATGAATAGAAAAGAACAGCCCTTCTTCGAATGCCAGACTTGTCATGTCTACATGTGATTACTGGATCTGCTGCAGGATGAAACCAACTTAGAAAAGAAAATTGCTACAAAAAATCACAAAGAAACTGAGCTAGAGTTTTAGTTTGAAGAGTCTAGAGCCTCCCCTACTGATAAGCTTCTTGTCATTTGACATTATCAATCTTCTTTCTATTTAAACCATTTCGAGTTATTTAAATCACTTCCAACTGCTATACATAGAACTGACTATAGCTAAAATAGGTAAAATTACTGATGACAGAAACTTGGGACATAGAATGATATATTCTGCTTCCCTTTCTATAAAACACTGTCCATACTCCCACCAAGAATAGCTGTAGGTAAAGAGAGTTTATTACAAGTTTAACATATTTGATAGAAATCTAGTCAAATATGAGAAGAAAGCAATAGCGGAGATTTGGGGCAATTGTAAAAAAAAAAAGAAAGAAAGAAAAAAAAAGAATGGCATGGATTCCCCTTGCTATTTCCTGATTTTTCAAAATGTGACTTGGAAAAATGAGTATATTGGCTTTCTCTGGATGTTAACAAATCACCACATATTTAGGGGCTCAAAACATGTTTATTATCTCAGTTTCTGTGGGCCAAGATTCTGGACATAGCTCACCTGGCCTTCTGATCAGGGTCCCGCAAGACTACAATAAGGTGCTGGCTAGGTCTGCGTTCTCACCTGGAGCCTCAATTGGGCAGAATCCATCCCCAGGATTACTCAGGCTGTTGGCAGTCTTGTGGCTCTGTGGCTGAGGGCCCTGACTTCTTTCTGGCTGTTGCTGGAGGCTGCCCTCAGGTCCTGCAGGTGACACACAGTTAGTTCCCTGCCACATGGCCCTTTTCATAGGCAATTCATAGCAGCTTATTTTTTCAAAGTCAACAGGAGAATGTCTCCTGTATGTACCGGAGAGACAGAGTCTTATGAACATATCATAACACTGAGGGCATTGCACTAAGTGAAACAAACCAGAGGGGAACACGGATACTGCATGGTATCCCTTATTTGTGGAATCTAAACAACAACAACAAAAGTCTAACTCATAGACACAGCAGGAAAGTGGTTGCCAGGGACAGGGGCAGGGTGGGGAACCCAGCAAGTTGTTGGTAAAAGGGTACAAACTTTCAGCTGTAAGATGAGTAAAGGTGAGAAGCTAATGCATGTCGTGGTGACTACAGTTGATAACACTGTGTTGTATAATTGGCATTTTTTTTTTTTGAGAGTAGAACTTAAATGTTCTCACCAAAAAATAAAAAAAAATAAAAAATGTGAGGTGACGGATGTGTTAATTAACTAGATGGAGGAAATTCTTTCACAATGTATGTATTATCGAGTGATCACGATTTATACTTTAAATATCTTCCAATTTTATTTGCCATTTAATGTCGATGAAGGTAAAAAGATATAACCGAATCATGAGACTTTTGCCTTATTCTGTTAGAAGCAAATTATTAGTCTCGCCCACTCTCAAGAAGAGGGAAATATTCAGGGTGTAACACTAGAGGGTGAAGATCGTGCAGACATCTTAGAATTCAGCTTGTTATAAGGAGACAAATCAGCAGATTAGTGAAAACTGTTCGTGGTATTGGCTGGAATCCAATTGGATGTCATTCTGTAGCACTGGGAACTAGATTAGAGGAACGGGGGAAAACTGCTTTAAGTGACAATTCTTTACATGCATTGCACAAATTTATTGATGAAAGAAATAAGAATATATAATAAAAAACTGTGCTTTTAAGCAAATTCGAATATAATAATGTTGAATATTTTCAATAACATTTCTGTTTTATAAATATGTGTTTGTATCTATCAAAACAAAATGAAAGAAAACAACTCCATCCCTAAAAATCTCTGAAAGGTTATCTTTGTGCTGACCTGATTCTGTCTTATTAGCCTCTTTCCTCTACTGAAACAATTATTTTTATAACTTGATATTCGATGAGGGAATTTCTATTGAGACTCAATGGTACAGCGAAGAGAATATTTTGAAATGGTCGCGATTAATGAGACAAAGTACAGTGGTAACTCTTTGGCCCTAACACCACGTTACCTGTGTAACATTTAGAAACTGGGTTTGTACCCAGGTTTTGCACGACAGAGAGAACCTACTGAAGTAGTTTCTACTACTTTCTGCTAAACATCCTCTTTCGTGATAAGCTCATTTTGACTAACAGAGCTTTTATGGGTCTCTTATTTAAAGAGAGCCAGAGTGAACTCAGATGTTCAGTATGCTTTTGAATATAACCTTTCCTCAAGTATAAACCAGCTTTATATTTCCACAATGGCTTACCTTTTTAAAATGGTTTTATGAAGAAATATGCTTATCCGTGAAATTAGTAAAAGATAATAAAAACAAGGAACAAAACAAACAAACAAACAAAACATTAACCACAACATCAGGTAACACTTCTCAAGCCTGAGCTCTGATTTTGTGCTGAAAACTCTGGGATCTAATAAGAAAGCTGTGTGTGACATCCTGTCTAGTTAGGCTTCACATTCATCTGTTAGGGTAGGTTCTATTACTGTCTCCAATATTTGGACCAAGAAACAAAAGAGAATAGGAATTAGAGAACCTCCCCAAGAAAACATAGTTGTCGTTATATCCCAGACTAACCCAGGCCACCTGACTCCAAAGCTCACAAGCTGAACACCTGGCAGCCATGCTATCAGAGAGCGGAAATGGTCCCTCCTGGGTCTGGTTACATCTACTGTGAATAAGGGACAAGTTAATACAGATAAGAAGGCATCTGCACCTTTAGGTAAAACTCTTTCATCACTTGAAATATTTGGTGTATAGATCATCGGGGGGTATTGTCCAACACTTTGAAATATTTAAAAGGTCTCAGGATAACATCCATCAGAAAGTTTTTAAGATTTTCCCGAGTTGTAATTGGACTTGTGCGCTGACTGGTGCTATGAAGAGCAAGAAGGATACCATGAAATGATAAAGTAGAAGACACTGCAAGCCAAGTTTTCTCTCCCTTTTTTTTCTCTCACAATTAATCACCTACAGATTAAGAGGGATTCTTATTGCCAGCAATAGATTAAATATTTCCAAAACTGAAGTTAAATAGGAATTACCTTCCAAAGAAAGAGTTCTGTTTAGTTTAGAGTAAACTTCCTTTTGGGTGAAATTTTCACTTTTCATCGGATTACCTGGATAGAGTGTAGACACAGTTTGAAAGTGGAAATGAAAATGCATCGAGTGACCTCTGAAGGGAGCCGGGAAAATGTACTGCCATTTTGTAAATAGCTTTCAATATGAAATGTGATAGGTATTTCGGAATTGTCCAAAAAGCAATCTTGAAACTTCAAGCAAGGTTAAAAAAAAATGTCTATACTATTTGAAGGTGTCTCCCAAACTATAGGAAACTGACAGTTTTACACAGTTTTGCTGGCTAGAAAAAAAAAAAAATCAATGCAAATAAGGAGATTTTTCCCACTAGCAGTAGAGGCATTTAAGGACAGAGGATTCGGGGTATATAAGATTACTCAAAGACGTACTGAATCTTTACATTCAATTTTCAGTATTTTTTATTTTCAAAATTTTCGTAACAGACTTAGTTTTGTCACTAAATCTAAAATTTAAGAATTAGGCTTTTCGGTTACTGAAATATGGCCAAATAGCTCTTAAATTTTTAAATACAAAAGAAACTTACTTTAACAGCCTGAAGAGCATAAATCAGTTTTTAATAAATTGTGTGTGCATTGATGAATTTAATGGGAAGGGCTGGCAAAGTAGGTTCATATTCAAAGATATCTTTTTGTCTATGGCCATTTACTGTAGACAAATAACGATATTGTCTATTTGTGTTAAAGAGAGGTAAAATAAACATTGTCAAACTTACTTTTCTAAACCCTCTAAGTCCCAAAGCGCTGCTTCCTCACGAGGCGTTTGTTACATAATTGATGGCACAGGTTTATCACTGTTTCTCTCTGAACCCAAATAAAGCTATTTCAACTTCTTTATAAATATAATCCTTCCTCCTTTAATGTGAGAGAAAATAAAGTCTTTTAAGGACAGACTCAGTATTTTTTCTTTGGTGTTTAAAATGTAGCAATTATTGGAACAAACAAAGGGGTGAACAATATCAGTTGATTAAATGAGCTTCCTTTTTAAGTTATGAAATCTGTTTCTATCGAGGGAACAGAGAAATAAACAACTTTTGAATAAAAGCAAAGCAAATTCTCTCTCATTACATAATTAGGTCAGTGGAGATTTACTCTTTGCTTTGGGGATCTTATAGATTCTGGGTTACATTGACCATTATGGAAAATTTGTCTTGAGTTAATGAAAATCTATTTTTTATATTGATAATAAGTTCAAGCTACATTCTGACATTCTACATGGTAATTAGCCAAATTATTCTAGATATGTTAGCAGTTATGTAGTATCACCAAGAAAAGGTGCTTTTGCTAAAAATCCAATTTTATATTTTTGAATTTTCTTTTTTGATACTTAGTGTTAGAATCAAGACTTTTAGGATTATTAAAAGAGTGTGTGCTTTTAAAAAAGAAAATGCTTTGCCTACAGTTTGTTTCATAAAAGTATCTTATGTCCTTCCTTATTTCTCTCTTTGAGATCCTAAAAATTCTATATTATTTATAGAATTATTCATTTCCAATTAATTTACTGGTTCATCATTTCTTGACTTCTATAACTTCTAAAACTTTCTGCTGCTTTACTTATGTGTTTCAGCCATTCCCAAACATGGTTACTCCCCAGTCCATCAGTATTTAACATGGTTTTATGTACATGGCCTTAAACTTTGAAATCCCTTTCTCTGACTACAGCCTTTTATCTGCTCACCCAGTCAGCCCTTTACTTCTATTGATGGTGTGTTTTGCCCTTAGATTCAATTCTAGCCTTTTTATGGTTATAGAAGAGTAGAGTCTCTCACTGGTCATTTATCCCAAACCAGGAGTCCCCAACCCCCAGCCGCAGACAGGTGCCAGTCCATGGCATGTTAGGAACCAGGCTGCATAGCAGGAGGTGAGTGGCGGGCCAGAGAGCGAAGCTTCATCTGTGTTGGCAGCCACTCCTCAGCGCTCACTTCACTGCCTCAGCTCCACCTCAGATCATCAGGCGATAGCTTCTCATAGGAGCACTGGTCCCTGGTGCCAAAAAGGTTAGGGACCACTGCCCTAAACCACATCCCAGTCTTATCGCTTCTGCACTCACTTCTACCTTAAAATCCTACCAATTTTCTGCTTTTGGTTGTAAGTTCCACCATTTGCTATTCAGTTACTTTAGTCAAGTGAGTAAATTTTTCAGTCTCTCAGTTTATCTGCTGGGTGGGAATTATAAAAGACACGTCTCCAGGCTTCCCGTGAGGATTAAATGAGATGGACACATGTTAACAACGGTGCAGACCAGTGCTTGGGACATACTGTGCAGCACATACTGGCATTAGTTTATTGAATGACTCTTGACCTGGCAAGTCACAAACTTGGAGAAATTCTGCTGCCCATTTTCTTCTTAGTTATGAATCACTGAGCATTACTGCAATATAAACTTGCATTTTAGCTCTAATACATTATTTTATTTTTTTAAATATTATATATCATTGTATTATGTATTTTTATACAGGATAACAATGAATCACAATGTTTATCATCCCAAACTGGAACACATCTGGGAAGAGAAGGATGTACTGTTAAAAATTACACTGGTTCTATCTTTGGCACAGTGTCATCCTGTTGCTCTTTGAGCAAACCTGGGTCAAACACATGCTCTACTCTTTTTTGGTAACTTCTTGTTAGCTATCATTTTTTTTTTTTTCCTTTTAAATTAAAGAGCGCACAAGCAACATGGCTGCTCAGGCCGAGCAAACAGGTAGTTTCAGTGCAAGGGAAACCATTCACAGTGATCACGCAAATGGGGACATTGCCAAGGAAAGTTTGTAAGTGGTCTCTGACCCACACGGTCCTGTCGAATGTTCTTCTCTAACCTGATGGGCATAGAGCTTTAGTCCATTTCATGTGCTGTTCACCTCTCCACTTTGCTCAGTGCTGTTTAGATGATAAAGGCCACGACTGACTTCAGAACGTGGTCTCGATCACTCCACAATCACTATACTTATATTCATTTTGTCTGGCCTCTTGGTACCACCTCCACCTCCCTCTGAACAACATCTTTAATGCTCTCACTGCTCTAACCGTTTGTCCTTGGTTTACAAACACATTCAAATTTCCTTCTCTTGAGAAGATATTCAAATTGCTGTTCCTTAATTTTTCACCGGCTGGTGTGGTGCTTTGAGAGAGTGGCTCACGTTCACTGCCTTCACTGTTTCATTTTGCACTCATTCCTCAACCATTTGCAAGCTGGTTTCAGAGCTTACTTCTGTAGTCCAGTTTAAATTCCTCAGTTTTTGTCCCACAATGTCAGGCAACATTCACTGAACACTTCCTGTGGCAGGTGGTGTTGACCATGTGCCACATGGGAATGACTCTCCCCTTGGATTATGTGAATTTGAATTTACCTTTCTACTCTCACCTGCATTTCTCCCTTTTCTTTAAGATGACTTTTTATACATTTTGTTGCTTGATGTTCAGAACTTGTCATTTTCTTCTGAGTTTTTATTTATTTATTTTTTTTGTGGCGAGTTCAACCATTTCAGTGATAACTGTCTTTGTTCAAGTGAATCCAGTTCTATATTTCTTATCCTGATCTCTCCATTGAGCTCCACATTACTGAAACTCACTGCTTGGGTACTTCCAGTACTTCCTATTTGGCCAATTCAAGTCGACTCTCCTAAACAGCCTTTCTTTGGGTTTTGCATTCCCATTAACGGCAGTATTATTTACTTAGTTATTCAGTGTCTCCACTTCAATCACTGTTAATCCTTCCTTGTCATTCCCTGTATTTCATGTTGCTTTGATTACCAAATTAATCATTGATTAATTTACCATTTATCCCTGCAACAAACATTTATTATTATTTTTTTTAAATAGGTGATACAATGAGAAATAAAAAAATGTTTTTGGATTCATGGAACATTTATTCTAGTGGGAGAAGACAGACAATAGACTAATAAATCAACATGTAAAAGCTAATTCTGGATAGCAAAAGGTACTGCAAAAAAATTAAGACAGGTAAATATGTTAGTGAGTTTCTGAAATGATGATGTAGATGGTCAGGGAACATTACTGGAGAGGCAGGCATGAGAAGATTGGATGGAAGAGTGTCCCAGGGAAGGACTACAGAGTGTAAAGTCCCAGTGAGGAACCACACTTCTGGCACAGGAGGAGAGGCAGAGTGGCAAAAGCCTCATGAGCCAGGGGCAGAGTGCCAAAAAGGTCTGCAATGTGGACAGCGCTGAGGGCCAGCAACATCTGCTCGATCTTAATTAGAAGAGTAAGAGGCAAAGAGGTGACATGATGTCACTTATGCTTTTAAAAGATGACTTTGGACTCTGATATAGAGAAAGGACTGCAAGCTAAAGAAGAAGTCAGGAGGCTTTTGAAGCAGCCCAGTTGGTAGTGATGGGGGTGTGGCTTAGAGCGGTTATAATGGAGATGAATTTGGATAAATTTTGTAGTTAACGTTGACAGACTTTAATAATAGAGAGATGAAGAAGAAGCCCTTGTGTAAAGAGTCAGTGATGGTGACTTTTACTGAGATGAGGAAAACTAGGGAAGCAAAGGATATGGGTATTAATTAAGAGTTCAATTTTTAGATAATTATTAGGCATGGCTATCTTTGTACTAAGTAGGCAGTGACTCTTTGGGTTGGGGCCTCCAGACCGTTCAGGCTTAGGGAGGAGGGAAGTGTGGTGTGATGAAGGCCAAGAGAACAGTATTTCCTGTTGAGTCCAATAATGTAAATGAGTCAAGTAATTTAAGCAGAGACATATCTAATCAGTGTACGGATGACACAGGGAGTTCGGCAGACTGTGGCCATAGGAGCTTAATTAGAATGAGTAAAGAAAAAAGTGGATACAACGAATTTCATACCAAAATGGTCCCGTATCAACTTTCTCCTTAGCATTACCATTTCCTCTTCCCTAATTAATGCCTTACTATTTATCTTGTGAACCCTTGAAATAATATCTGGACTACTTTCTGCTTATGAAGGTTATGTTGCTCCTCTACAGAATAATTTTCTATTGACTAGAGCCATCTTCTTAAAGTATGGCAGACTATCAGTTGTCCATGGATATTTGACAGTATTCTGTGAATACAAAAAAGATAAAACTTTTTGTTCACATATATTTTATACATTTGAAATTTATGTTATTATTTTTCAAGGATATTCTATTGCATCCATAAAAATTATTAAGTTTTTAATAATGGACTATAATTACTGTGCTGGACAGTTGGTCTAGGCTAGCCTTCATTTAACAGGGAGTTATTTGTCTTGACTAAAGTATTTTCATATAAATTCCATTTTAGTATTTTTTTAAAATTGTGTTTTTATCGTAACTGGGATATTGCTTTATAGTATCCCCAACTCACAGAAAGGATCAATAGCTTAAAAGTCACTCACTAGAGCATGAAGGTGGTGATAAAATAGGATCATAAATATTCTAACACAGAATAAAGTCATAAATATAAACATTGAGTAGGATTTGTGTTAAAATAAAGAATGAGAACTTGTTTGTTCTCAGAACAAATCTTCTGAGCATGTAATGATTTTTTAGAGGCAACAGCAAAAGAAAATTGCAAACGAGAATGTCAGAAAAGGTAATCTTTGATCTGTTAAACTGGTAACCATTTATACCAAGTTTCAATGCCTAAACTGTTTTGAACTTTGGCAGATGGTTGCCTGAAACCTTCCAGTTTATGTGACAATTTAAAACAGAGCATAATGTACCACATCTTCTTTATTCAATCATTTATCAAAGGGCGCTTCAGTTGTTTCCGTGTCTTGGCCATCATGAATAATGCTACTGTGAACGTCGGGGCGCATATATATTTAAGGATAAATGTTTTCAAATTTTTAAGTAAATAAAAGAGGAATTGCTGCCATAACACAAGATGAAATACTGCCATTTGCAGCAGCATAGATGGATCCTGAGATTATTATGCTAGGCGAAATAAGTTAGAAAAAGTTGAGAACCATATGATTTCACTTATATGTGGGATATAAAACTGAAAGCAACAAATGAACAGGACATATAGAGACTTATGGACACAGACAGCAGATTAGTGGTTAGCAGAGGGAAGCGGGCAGCGGGGAGGTAGATAAAGGTAAAGGAGGTCAAATATATGGTGATGGAAGGGAATTTAACGTCAGGTAGTGAACACACAATGCAATATACATATGATGTATCATTTAATTATACTCTTGAAACCTATATAATTTTATTAACCAATGTCATCCTAATAAATTAAATTTAAAAGATAAATAAATAAATAAACAAACAAAGCATAGCGACCTCTGTGTTAGAACAATTGGATTTTACCCGTACAGATAAAAATAATCATTTTCTGTGTGAAATTGATTAGTTCAAATAAGAAAGAAGAAAGCAAAATTCAGCTATCAAAATTTAGCATTCCACGTTATAGTCTTTACAATAAACAGACTATAAGACTTTATTTGTAAAATAATAAATACAAGTCATGCCATTTTTTAAGAGTTTCACAAACCAGTTAACGACAAATATGATCCTGTGATAAAAAGCAGAACAAACTACAAGGAAAATACACATCAACTGACATGATATATTTTTGCATAACATCATAAACATACACTGTGGAGGAGTTATCATCATCTAAAATACATGTCACAATGTGGAGAGTACCCTGATGTGTAAAGCATGAATAGACACTTGGCCTATGCCTATGAGAAAGAAGTACTCAGCATGTTTTGTTTTGTTTATTGTTGAAAAACCACAATCGAGGAGAAGAGATTTCTCATTTAATTAAGGATTATTTTATGGATAGAGGTGGCTATGCCATATTGCCATTGTTTCCTCCATTTTATTCTCTAGATATTTAAGAAGTATCTAGAAAATACCTTTGATCTCAAGCCACTCTTGAATAAAATGAAAGAAAATTATAAATAAGATCAATTTATAATTACATTGCCTGCATTTTTGGGGGAATGCTCTGAAGAAATGGTTCTTAAGTCATGACTTTGCTTTGCTTTTCTATCCTGTCAAACCAATACTGTAAAAGAAATAATGATTTGGAAATAACAGTAGAAAACTCATGTGTGTAAACAAAAAACACTTACCATGATACTAAAATTTTTGAGATTTTTCTTGAGATTTCAATGATCTTGCTCAGTGATTTATTTCAATGATAAATTTAGTAAATTTATTATATCTGAGGTAGCCAGACCTACCATTTTATGGTCAATATATGTCAATTTAAAAATAAATAAAGAATAAATAAATATAAAGATTTCTTGAGAATAAAACAATGTTACAAATGGCTAGTTTACCAGGAGTTAATTCCTTTAGATCATGTGTTTTCTTCACTTACTGATGAAAGAAACAAATCATATATATATTTATACATGTCTAAATGCTGTAAAAATACCTAAATGTGTCTGAAGAATCATTTGGGCACTTGTCACAACATAAATTGAATCATTCAACTTTGAAGATTCGATTGTGATATTTTTCAACTTAGAGTCTGATGGGGAACTGAAAATAATCCCAGCTTAAAAATAGTCTATAAATTGTACCCAAATACCTGATAACCATTTGATAGAACCACAGAAAACTACCTGCTCTTCTCAATAAATGCCATTTATATAACAGAATGAAATACTAGAGACGTGTTAATTTCCATTAATATAAGTCACTGTTAGACTGAACCCCATGAGCCCAATGATGTTCAACTCTTTGGACTGACAAAAAAAAAAATGGAAATTTCATATGGCTCAACTTCATAGATAATATGAAAACCATTTTTATTTTTTGCTATAAAACATTTAGAAAGATTAAATAAAATACAATCAGATACTTTTAAACACATACTTTAACAAGAGAGTAAGGAAATCCTGAGAAGCTATAAAGCAAACAAAAGGTGATGACATGCATAAAAAATAGGAGCTGAAGCTATGGTTCCCATGGGGGCAGTGTGTTGGATAAGTCACCGGAATGCTCAGTTTTCCCCATTCTCACAGGGACAGGCACAAGGCTCTGATGCGGTCGGCTGAGATTGCATAATGTCAGAACCCTTAAATTTCCACAACTAGTCCTGGGCTCTCAGAAGAAAACCACAAAAGCTCCTGAGAATTTGTAACCAAATCTTCACCTTCGTAGAGTTTTGGGCTTTCGATTTATAGTACCAGAGAGGCCAAGGACATCTAAAGCCAACAAATTCATTCTTTGTTATTAATTTCCTAGCCCTAAGGGACGCTTTCTGGAGCAAAGCACACTCACAATCTAGGTTGCTCAGGGTTCTCACAGAAAAGGATCTCCTGCACATGAATTCATAGTCTCAAATATATAAAAGAAGCCATGAAAAAGAAAACTTGGCAGAGACAATAAATAGCAAAATAGAACATAGAATGATCAGATAATAATAATATAAGATATCAAATGTAAGTATGTTTAGATGTCTTAAAAAATGAAATACCGGTTGAAAACACAAACAAAAAAAGATGCTATAAAAATAATCAAGACAAAACTTAAAACAAAAGAACTTATAGAAATTAAAAATGTAATCATGAGAAAAAATACTTGAGTTGGATGGCAGATTAAATATAACTGCCGAAAAGGTGCAAGCTAGAGAAAGCTGAATAAATTCCTCAGAATGAAGCGCAGAGAGTTAAAGGGTTAAAATAAAAGCATTGTTAGGAAACATGGAAGAATAAATGAGATAGACCAACATATTTCTAATTAACAAGAAAAAGTGAATATAGAGAGTAGAAAGGAGATAATTAGACATAAATTCTGTAAATTTTCTAGAGTTGAAGAAAGTCTTGACTTCTCATGTTCATGAATCACGGTGAATCCAAACCAGACTAAATAAAAGAAATCCACATCCAGAAACACTTTAATGAAATGAAGAGCATTCAAGAAAAAATAGGGAATGCCACAAAAAAGTAATCACACATAACTATTACTTACAAAGGATAAGCTTAGTACACTTACCAACACCAATAGAAGCAGATGACAGTGAAAAAGAAATAAAATACTGAGAGAATGTAACTAGCGGCTTAAAATTTTGTGCCCAGCCATTAGCTGAATTTTATATCCAGATAAACATTTATTAAGGAAATGGCGGATAAGTAAAGAACATGTTAGAAAAACAAACACAATGAGTTATGAGTGCACAGAAACTCTTACCAAAATGTGTACTAAATGTTACACTATGAAAAGAATGAAATCAAGTTCAAAAAGAAGGACTATGATGTAAATAGAAATGGTGAATGAAGAAATAGGAAATAGTGGGTTAAATAAGCAAGTATTTTGGGGGTAAAATAATAATGATGGCGATGATGAATAATTCAGCCCAGATTCAGAAGAGTCTTAGATCCCACCTCCTCATGGTGTCTTTATTCTGCTGTAAATGTGATGAGGCCTAAGGTAAAGGTCAATATAGTAGATGTCTTGGTTCGAGATCCCAAACAGGCAAACAAGGAACAGGCTTTGGGACTGGCTAGTTGGCTGGGAGGCAATTCTAGAAACAACAGCAGAAACATCCTAAATTTATATAGGGAAGAAGAAGCAATACAAGGGTGCATTGATAATTAAGGTACCACTATGGGCAACTGGAAGTTAGGTCTGAGGAACTACACAAAATAGTCTGTAGAGTACACATCTTAGAGTTTTGCCCCCTGAAGTGTGAAGGAGCTGAGAATTTTATACACCAGCTCTTACCTGTCACTGCTTGAGGACAATAAATCCCCAGAACTTCTGACTGCCTGCCACGAGCACAGGCAGCTCAGCGTTTTCCTGGTCCCTCAGCACAGAAACACAGGCACTGAGAGCTGAAAGTATTTTTTAAGTAGACACTGAAGTGATAATGGCTGCTGGATGTCAGAGGAGTTCTAATACTGTGATGTCAAGAAACAGTGTTTTGTCTTAATTTTCAACCCAGAGTCCTCTCTTCTTTCCTGGCTTCTGCCATATAGCTAATGGATTATACCTTGTCTTAGAATCGAAGCTCTTCTTTCTCCTCCACTCAGTGAGAATTAATTTTTTTTTCTTTGCATTTTCTGAAAACAAAACTAACAATCAAAACACCCTTAACTTAAATAGGAGAAGACTTGGGCATTCTCCCACGGGCTATTTTGCCACGTGTTTTGACCTGAAGTTAAGGCCGAGAGGAAGCTCCCGTCCCCCTCTTGCCTTGTCCTACAGTCATCCTGGATCCGACATCGAACCTGTGATACATGATCAAGACAGGGAACTGGGATGTTCGCGTTCTGACAGTGAGGTGACATACAAAGATGTCGTGCACAGCTCTGGGCGTCCCAAACAACTAATTTTGTGGGCGAGTTTTATATCAGCTTTAGAATCGAGAGGATGCTATGCACAATGATTTTTGCTACTCATTTTGTGGTTAGGCTGAGCACGTGATAAGAAGCAAGGCGGCCTAGCGAAGCCAGTGATAGAGAGGACTTCAGTCAAAGAGGAAACTCTGGGGCTGGAGGCTGGTTTAAACCCCTGCTGAGCATCACAATCAGGGCTTGGAATACAACAGGAAAGTGGTATTATATGTCTCTTCGAAGAAACACTGTGTTAGATTAACAATTAATCAAGTTACTCATTTCCTCCTAAGATAGCCCTTTATGGTCTCAGACTTAGATTCAAGTACTTTCCCTCTTTTGAAAAGTTCGCTTTCAACATTTCCAAGATAAGATGCATCATCCCGTATGTGCAACACGTCAAGTGCTAAGTGTGTGCGTGTGTGTGTGTGTGTGTGTGTGTGCATGTGTTAGTCACAGATCTTCTAGTTGTAAGTGACAAAAAAATGCATTCAAACTAGAGACCAAAAGGAGAATTTGTCATCTCCTCTAATTGGTTGCAGAGAGTTCATTCAAGGAATAAATCTTACTTAAGTGCCACTTGTTTCCAGGCTTCAAAGTCATGAGGATCCTCCTCTAACTTTCCTCAGAGGTGGCTTTATTCGCACACTGCTGCTACTCCTGTTTTGGTAAAGAGATCAGGCCAGTGCTAGCTTTGGGCTTCCATATCCTTACATCAACTCTCCTAGTTAAAGACTCAAAAGTCCAGGGGAGGACCCGGATGTCCCGACGTGTCTGTACCTCTTAACCATGACGTGGCCGGGGAGACGGGGCTGTCTGGTAGCTTAAATGCTGGTCTGTCTGCCTCACCTTGTGTTGATGAAGACAAGAGTTCCCACATGGAAGAACTGTTCAGTTAGGTAAAAGGAAAGTGTAACAGGAAGCCAGGAATTTTATGCTGCTTAGAAGATGAAAGGTATGCATGTGAAAGTGTATTTGAAATTGGAATTTTGGACTCATATAGGATACGTCTTCAAAAGAGTTTAACATGAGCGAACAAAAAGCATACCCGATCTTTTCAGCAGAATTTTGCTTCGTATACTTAGTGCGACGTTCTCATTCCAATACATTTTGCTTATAACTGAATCTCATTTATTTCTCCTGAGGTTAATTGAAACAGAAATGCACATCATCATTATGACAGCTATAGGTAATTTCTATAACGCACATTGATGATTAAAATTTCTAAATCTGTCTTTATACCTTAAAGCTGAATACAAAGGTAATTCTGATGATGGAAATAAAATCATTTTCAAGTAATCTCATGTGGTCACACATGTCGTTTTGCTGTTAATATCGATACATTTCTGTAAATAGCCTCCTCAGTTCACATAATCAAAAGAAAATAGAAGGGAAATATAGTTGCCCTTTTATTAGTACATAAAATAATTGTGTTTGAGAACAGAAGGAGAGGAAGAGATGTGCTATTTTCTTACTATTTCCACTCCTTTAGGCTCTGCAAACTTGTTGAATATTAAACACATAACTAGATTAACTTAATTCATGCATCTCTGATTTGATACTTTTATGTACAATAGATTAATAAAACATTATTTTACACTTATACTCGTATGTCTGGTTAGGTATGCTGTTAACATATGTGTGGGAGTACACACACACGCCCGTTTTCCATTTGCGCATTGAAAGTTGTCATAATTCTCAGCCCAGGAGGGCTGGCGTAGAAGCCAGTGTTGGTATTTTGACCAGTGAGCATTTGAGGACCGTGTCACTGCTCACTGCTAATGCTCTCAGCCAGACAACATTCTTCTGGACGCTGAGCGGACTATGCTCTGCATTTATTTTTCACTGTAGCTCTCTGTCATTTATTTTGTTCTCTAAAAAATGTCTCTGACCTCCAATGGCAATATATAAAGAAATAAAATAAAATGTAAATTTCACAGTGTCAATCTGCCTAAAGATACAAAAGAAAGGTTTGACGGAGGATTATAGTAACTTGAGAGAAATGGTGTAATCTATTGAGGAAGAGATGGAGAGGTCAGCTAGTTTTCTATGGCACTTGGCTGGCATTATAAAAGGAATCACAAGCAGCACTATGGGCTGGTGAATAGAATATCACTTATTTGCATGTACATGGAAGAAATGCCAGAGTCATATTGTGATTTCAAGGTATTTGTAGAGACTAAGAAAATATTTCTAATACCTAAAAGATACCACCACAAGAAATCTAAAGATGCTATAGCAATGAATCAGGTATTTTCAGGAAAGTATCCTCCTTCCAATCAGCTCAAACCAGATAATACTTATTTATTTAGATAGAATTGCTCTCAGTGTTCAACTTTCTGTGAGCGAAGAAATAAGGAAAATCGAGGAACAATTGTTTCTATAAGCCAGAATATATAGCCACAATTCAGAATGCCTTTTTTTGCTTCTATCTAAACAAACTTGAGAAATTATGTTTAAATGTCTTACATTATTAGTATTTGTGATATACGTATATCACATATGCAATGCTTATACCATTATTCAATATATAAATATTTTTTGTGAACCACTTGATCTTCTCAACGCATTAAAGCAGAATTCTTTAAACAGAGGTGCTATTTGTGAATACCTTGTTTAAATGACCATTTGCCTCATTTTTCTTCAATACATATTTTACAGGAATTTAGCTGATGGCAAAGTAAACCTATAAATGACCTTTTAACTAATAGTATTAATTACAGTCACACTCCGTCTTGGTTTAATGCAGCTAGAGACATTATCATTGGCAGCAAAAGAGGAAAGAAATGAAACCAGGGCCCTGTAGCCTACATTTCCTTTTCTTCCTTTTAATTTTTATATAAAAAAGTATCACTTTAATCATAATTTTATTATTTATCCTTAATCAGACACAACTGTATTTTTAATTGTTATTTATCTTAATAATTAATGAAATTATATTAAAAGAGTCTCTATAATATGTATAGACTGCTCTCAAACTGTCCAATATCGTTGCTAATGAAAAAAAGATCCACAGTTAAATGGTACTTCACCAGTTTTTTGAGTCCATGTTCGCACGTGGAGGGTGCTGTGGATTGTGGCATTAACTAACGATGACCTGAGATCAAAGACAGAGCTCTCTGGGACTCCAGCTTTCAAGGTAGCATAATAAGTCTGAAATGTCAAATGCAATCTTCCAAAAATGAAATTTAAACTACAATAATGGCCCATCAAAACTGTCAAGCTGGCTATCCAAGTGATTATATAAATATATATATATATATATATATGATCGATGATTAAACATGCTCTAGGAAAGTGAAGTATTTCTAGACAAATGGCCAATTATGAAAAAAGTAAACTTTACTGAAACTGTCATGTACTGTGGCTTCCCTCATGCTGTGCCAACAATACACAAAGTCACTGGCCTTAGAGAAAACAGAACAAAGGAGAAAACAACAGAAAGGTGCACGAACAAAATTAGTATACTTCTAAACAGCAGTTTTAATCAAGAAGCTGTAAATCTCCTGTTATCTTAACATGCCTCCTTCTAAAGCCCTAAATCTTGGCGTCTAGAACAGATTGCTGCTGAAGGTGTAAAAGCACAAAGGTACAGATTCGGCATCCAGCGAAGAATGACAAGTTGTAAGAACACACAGCGCTGCACTGATGGCAAATCCCTGATTATGTAAAATTAATTAGTATAATTCTGATCAGAAAAATCCTTTGTCTGTAACAGTTTGTTGGAATTAATGATAATAAGGCTTGAAAAAAATCCTTAACGTATGTCTCCAACTCTACTGCAAGCATTAAAAATAGAGCTGTGAAATCTTCATGAAGCCTGTGAGTTGAGCATTCACTGCTTCACTTCTGAGAGAGGAAAAGGCAAAAGACAAGCTTATGGAGGAGATTTAATTAAAGTCAGAAAGAACATTAAAATAGAGAAATTAGCTCAGTGAAAAATCTCTTTTCATTTCCACTAAATCAGAAACAATTTAAACACTGAAATGGAAACTGGAAGAAGAAGGGAAAAAAAAATATACTTCCTTAATTGATCTGGACTTTTCCATTACGCTATTGGAAGCCTGACTCTGGTAGTCTGTTGTACCTACTTGTTTCAATTATTTGTTTATTCGTTCATTCATGTAGTTATTCGCTCATTGATTGATATTTTCTCTTTCATTCAGTCATTCGTACGTTCATTTATTAGCATTTTCCATTTGTTAGGCTCTGGACTATGCATAGAACACGGAGAAGTGCATGTGGCAGGGTGCCTGCTGCTATAGTACTCAAAGGGACAGACAAATTTAGTAATCAGAATGTATAACAAAATGCGATATGATTTAATATATTAAAAAGGAGAACAGGAGTATTAAAATCTTACTGTGCTACTGTGGCAGATAGGGTCACAAAGTTTGTAAACTTTCAGAGAGGTGATGTTATCTGAGCTATTTCTCATGACAGTTTAAAATTTGCCAGAGAATCTACAAAATCTATACTTAAAGAGGAAGAATATTTTGAGGAACATGGACATTTGTGGCTAATTAGAAATGACAAATTTGAGACGTATCTTCTATTGTTTCACATAATTGCATACTCCAAGCAATAAGTAGTCAGATTTATATGTAATGAACAAGTAGAATAAGCAAATGGAATAGTAATTCTTGGAGAAACAGTGATTATATTTAAAATTATATCAGTAATGACCACAAGGCCAACGATGTGAGTGGGGTAGGTTACGAAAAGGACATCAAAGTTCCCTTCATAGTTATTTAATAATTACTAAGCAGGATGCATTAAATGAGAGGGTTGTAGTCTCTGACTTAGTAATATAAAACTGAGATAGGTTTATTTCTTATAGGTATGCTCCTCATACTCATATGGGGCTAAAACCCCAAGTGGAAATTCTGAGAAGAGGGCTTTCTGCCAGAGAAGATTCTGGAAGTTAATGATGACCTATGAGATGTCACTACATGTTGTTGTTGGGATAGCATAAAATTGAATTCAAAAGAGAAATGCTTCTGCCAAGGATAGAAAAATTGTGCAAAATTCTAAGGCACTGGGAAATGTTAAATTAGATTCTTGACCATTAGTCTTTAGATTGATATGGAGAAGGATCTTAAAAGCTTAAAATATTTTATTTTTCTGATTCCTTGAATATTTTTACAAATATATATATATATACACACACACACACACACACACACATATATGTATGTGTATATATGTGTATATATATGTGTGTATATGTGTATATATGTATATATATACACATACATATATATATATGTTTTTCTCCTAGCCTCCAGTAGAATCTTAATTTAAGCAAAGAATTCATTTTATAGCTGAATGACTGTAGTATCATCTTATTCAGTCTTCACTGGAAACACGGAAGCAACAATGTGTAAGAGAGAGAAGGTCCATTTGTCAAAACTGAATTTCACGTTTGTATCTCTTAATCTACAAACATATACCGTCCATGACACTGATGCTGTTTTCATTAACAGGAAACATATAAGCTGTGGGTCAGTGTGACAGGAATATATTTATATATTTTTAGGCAAAAAGTTTGGCTGAATATTTTCTTAGCTTAGGTTTTTCCCCAAAACAGAGACTGAAGCAAAGGTGTGTTTTTATTTGCAAACATTATCCCAGGGAATAGAGAGGGAGCAAAACCAGGAATGGGGACAAGCTAAAGGAAGATGAGTTATAAAGCTGTCTACTCTAATAGGCTCCCTTGGCACCTTGTGAGAAGCCTTACAAAATGTGTCTCAGAACTTTCCACTCAGGCAAGAAAAAGGTAGAAATATTTACTTACTGGTCCTCATCATTCTTTGTTCAATGTACATTCCCAAGGGGGCATATGCATGAGTGCCAAGTGGGTTCGTGTGGGCATCCCACACTGCAGCTCGGAGAAGTCGAGGAGGGAAGCAGGATGTAGGTGGCCCAGGCCTGCGTCAAGATGATGGCACCTGGGTGAAATAGTGGAAGCCTGTGCAGGGCTGACGATGACAACGCTAGGTGGAATGAAGCCAAGGGGTTTTGAAATGGGATAGAAGAGGTGCCTAGTACAGGTGCTGTGGGCTCCTTCATGTAGAAGGAAAATTGTTCACAAATCCGAATGGCCAAATTTGTAAATGTTACAAAACAGATTCGGTAGTGAAATATAAATGCTGTAGAGCTCTAAACTCTGATCATCGTCTCTCATTTTCAATAAATTCCAATGACAGCTTCCTCCCCACCTGTCCTTAGAGAAGAAACCCCAAACCTGGAAATTTATGTTGCCAAGTAGCCCCCTCTCTACTGGATCATCCCCGTTAGTGTACAGCATGTTATTTCTCCTATTTGCGAAGTGCTCTTGCTTGTTTATACTTGTAACTCCAGCTAATACGCTATTTATCTCCTAGAACTAACAATAAAGTTCCTCAAAACTTTTCTAATCTGTCCTCTTTTATTCTCTCCATACTGTTTTCTTTTTGTTTGTTTTTTGTTTTTTGGTTGACATAACTCTACTGAAAGAACTTAAAGTCACCAATAACCACTATATCTCTAAATCCAACAGCCTGTTCTCACTCTTCATCTCATGTTAGCCATCAACAACATCCGACTTAGTTAATTACTCTCTCATCCCTGAAAAACGATCTTCTCTTTCAATTCTTCTATCTTGCTGGCTGTTGGTCTTCAGTCTTCACTAGGTCTTGAGGGATCTGTTCATGGACTTTCCTCCTCTATCTATACCTGTCCCCTTGATGATCTCATCGTATCCTAGGATTTTAAATCCCATCTCTGTACCTATGAATCCAAAATATGTATCTCTATCACTACTGCTCCTGAAAGGTGAGCACATAGCATTGCTTGCTGATAATTAGCACTTCATAGTGTGAAGACAGATATAACACGATTGCTTGAGATTCTGTTCCTCCCACATATGTTTTTATAGTTTGGAGTCATTGTCGTTAATGCACTGTTATTTTTTTCCCTTTCGACTCTAGGACCCTGATGATTCTTTTTTGATTTTTTTTCCCCCTGGGAAATCTAACTCAGGGAAGGAAAGGTATAGTGGTGGCAAAGAACTGAGGAACCAAATGAGAACAAAATAAAATGAGCCTCTTAGTTAAGTTTAGAAATTGAATAATTGTCTTGGTAAAAGAAGAGAGATTTGACTCTTATTTTCAGCAATGATTTCATATTCTCAGAGTTCCAAGGAAGAAAACAGCCACAGAAGATTCTAAAAAGATACAAAAGGATACAAAGTTATGAAATTTCAACATTACTTAACATATTCATGCAGACAGGTTTGCTAACCACCATTGAGGTAGAGATCATTTGATTATGATAAACTGCACATATCTTTAACATTACAAAGTTATAAAAATCTCTAATATTTTGTATTCTCATGGAAAAAGAATATTAGCTCATGTTCTCACATTTTTCAAAGCTGGTCTTATGGCCTTTAGTCAGTTCTATCACAATTCTGATGATTTTAATTCTTTTTTGGGAAGAGGGATTTTAAGACTTAGTGAATGGACCCATCCTCTAGGCCAGGGTTCCCCAATTCCTGGGCCATGGACCAGCACTGCTCCATGGCCTGTTAGGATCCGGGCCACATAGGAGGTGAGTGGTGAGCGAGTGAGCGAAGCTTCATCTGTATTTGCAGATGCTCCCCAGCGCTAGCATCACCGCCTCAGCTCCATCTCAGATCATCAGGCACTAGATTATCATAGAAGCACTGATCCCTGGTACCAAAAAGTTTGGGGACCACTACTGTAGGCCACTCCCCTCCCTTATTTTGCTCTGCTTATGATGACAAGTTGAATTGCTCTGGCCATCCTTGGCTTGCTAGGCTTCCTAAGCTCCTATCATAGATGGCCATTCATACAACCTCTTCTGGGGCATTTCCTGCCGTCTTCACCAGCCCACGTACTTCCCCAGTACCACTGTGCCGGCCACCGTACTCATGCCAGGACCGTCGCCTCATCGACTTGCTGCCGTCTCTGTCACGGTGCTTCTCGTGATGCCATTGGATTCATCACAAATCCCCACGTTCCAGGAAACAGGGATCCCGGGTACTTTTTCTCTTCTCCCCGTCATTGCTCCCCTGTGAGTGAGAGAGGGCTGAAACCGGTAAATAATTGATTTGCCCCAAACAAGCCCTTCACTGTCATGCTCATGATCTGTAGCCTAGAAGAAATGGAATAAACGACATCGCCCTATGAAGACTCCAAACTGTCCTTTAGTCACTCTTCACATGCTAGAAGTTTTGCTTGAACTCCTCTCACTACGAAAGTTAAGTCTTTAACTCCATTTTTCCTTTTTTTTTTTTCAATAATTATCCTGGATTTAGAATCCCGATTTCTCTTGGTACATACATACTCATTACCTACCTTCATTCCTTCAAGTGGCCTAATGTTCAGAGCATATGTGGACTTCAGGATTGTTTAATGCAAGTAGTAAAATACATTCAGAGTCTGAGTAGATATGGGAAAGTGTATTATTAGGTTTGGGTTCAAAGAAATCTGTTTACTAGCTGCATGTATTTGGGCAATTTTTAAAGCCTCTATGACATTCCAATTTAGTATCAGCGAAATATCCCCAGAGTAGATATTAAGGCAAATCGTATAAAAATATTATAAAAATTGCATAAAAATCATATAGCTGGCACTAGGCAAATGGTATTTTGAATCCAAGTGAAGCGAAACAACAGTAATAAAATTAAAATTAATTCATTTTTAGTAAATCATTATGTATTTTAAAATTAGATATTTTCCTTCATTCAGACTTGATTCCTCAGTCTTTCCCCAGGGAGCCTGATTTTACCCAACATTCTCTTAACAGATACTAGGTTCAGGGTAGAAAAATATCTTTTTTCTCTGTTTCAAGGCAATAAAATATCTTTTTTCAGTGTTACTCTAAAAAATTGGGGCCTGGGGCATAATATTTGTATACTTTATACTAATACTTGATAGCCTTTTTTTTCTCATGCAGGAAATTTTCTCGTATTTATAAATAGGATGTTAATTGTTTTTCGTAATACGTTTTTTGTCTCTTGACAGTAATGCATATTTTTGCAGAAAGTTTCAAAATTACATAAATGTGCGAAGAGGAACATAAAACCATTTACAATCAAACTAAACAGAGGCAATCAGTTAAAATTTTGACATAGACATCTGTTAACAATGTATGTATTTATTTAAAATGTGAGCCTAAAATACATACTACTTTGGAACCTCTCCCTTTTCATAAAACTCGTTAATAAAGGATGATATATAATGTTAGGTGTATACTTCCACAGCATCATCTTAATGAATACATGTTATTCATAAAATGGATGTTCTGTAATTTATTTAGCACACTCTTATATTGCAGGACTGGCTATTTTCCATTTTTTTATAATAAACAATGCTACAATGAGCATTATATACATAAATCTTTATGCACATTCTTAATCATTTCTTTAGGATAAATTACTAGAAGCAAAATTGCTGTGTCGAAGCATATGCATCTTTTATTTATTTATTGTAACCTAGTTTTTAATTATAAAGCAATAAATGTACTTTGGAAAAAGTCAGCGGCTTTACTTCATGCCTGAGAGTTCCCACCTAGCCTTCCTGATAGCATGCCCTGCGAACTTTGAACTTGTCTAACCAGCCCTCACAATCAGCCACTCTCTTATAACTCTCTTAATATACATCACCTACTGGCTTTATTTCTATGGATAAAGGCTGATAGATACACTAGGTACACTAGACAATTCAGAATTATCTTTTAATTTCATCCTATAGAATACATGAATGGCCAAAATATACATGTATGACTTAGAATAATTACGTGTAACAGCACACTGACCTTTGGATGAGTTCTAAACCTATACAGCTTGTGTTTCATTCTAATATCTTTCTGGGAACTCTCAACAATTGATAGAAAAACCGGACAGATAAACAGCAAGTATATAGAAGAATGAAACAAAACCATCAACCAATAAGATCAGATCAACATTTATAGACAACTCTACCCAACAATAGCAGAATATATATATTTTTCAAGTTTCCATGGAACATATATCAAAATAGACCACATCCTGGGGCAGAACACAAACGTCAATATATTTAATAGTATTGAATCATACAGAAAGTGAGGAAAGACAAACATTTCACTGAAGAGGATGTATAGATTGCAAATTAACACAAGAAAAGATTTTCAGCATCATTGGACACTAGGGAAATGGAATTTAAAACTGCAATAAGATATCACTACATATAATCAGAATGGCTAAAAGAGAAAAACGATGACAACATCAAGTACTGTTAAGGACATGGAGAAACCAGATCACAAACCACTCAGCATTGTAGTGAGAATGTAAAGCAGCAGAGCCACTCTGAAAACCAGCTAAGAAGTTTCTTTAAAAACGACTCATGCAGCTTCCATATGACCCAGCAATTGCATTCCTGGGCATTCTAGATAAATGAAATCTTACGGTCTCACAAAACCTCTATTCAAATGTTTATATTGCCTTTATTCATAATGGCTCGAAACTGGAAACAACCCAATAGTCCTCTAATGAGTAAATGGTTGACCAGACTGTGATATGTTCATACTTGGAATATTCTTCAGCAATAAACAAGAATGTACTATTGATAACATACAACTTCAGTGAATCTTCAGAGAATTTCACTGAGTGAAATAAGCCAATCCCAAAGGGTTACATAGAGAATGATTATATTTACATAACTTAAGAATGACGAAATTGTAGAAATGGAGAACACATTCATGGTTGCCAGGCATTAAGGAGACTGGGGGGTGGTGGTGGTGGTGGTTGTGATTTGTGAGATGGAAGTAGGTGTGGCTATAACAGAGCAATGAGAGAGATGCCTGTGGTAATAGAAACGTTCTGTATCTTGACTGTTTCAATGTCAACACTCTGTTTATGATAAAGTACTGTAGTTCTGCAAGATGTTAGCATTGGGGTAAACGAGTAAAGGTAAATGGAATCACTCTGTTATTTCTTATAACTGGATGGACATTTACAATTTCCTCAAAATAAAAATGTTTGACCATACAACTTCTAGAAGAAAACATAGGTAGTAAACTCTCTGATATTGCTACTAGTAATTACTTTTTTGGATATATCTTCTCGGACAAGAGAAATAAAATGAAAAATAAACAAACGGGACTATATCAAACTAAAAAGTTTTTGTACAGCAAAGGAAACCATCAACAAAATGAAAAGACAGCCTACCAAATGGGAGAAGATATTTGCTTATGATACATCTGATAAAGGATTAGTATCTAAAATATGTAAAGAACTCATACAACTCAACAACAAAAAAACACACAATCCGATTAGAAAATGGGCAGAAGACCTGAATATATATTTCTCCAAAGAGGAAATACAGGTGGCCAACAGACATGAAAAGATGTTCAAGGTCACTAATCATCAGAAAAATCAAATTAAAACCATAATGAGATATCATCTCATATCTGTCAGAATGGCTATCATCAATAAAGCAAAGAACAGCAAGTGTTGACAAGGATGTAGAGAAAAGAGAACCCTCATATGCTGTTGGTGAGATCACAAATTCGTACAACCACTATGGAAAACAGTCTGGAGGTTCCTCAAAAAATTAAAAATGATCTAACTTTTGATCTAGCAATTGCATTTATAGGTATTTATCCAAAGAAAACTAAAACAATAATTTGTAAAGATCTATGCACCCCTATGTTCATGCCAGCATAATTTGCAATAGCCAAGATACGGAAGCGACCTAAATGCTCATCAGCAGATGATTGGATAAAGAAGTTATGGTGCATATATACAATGGAATATTACTCGGCCATAAAAAAATGAAATCCTGCCATTTGCAACAACATGGATGACCTTGAGGTTATTATACTGAGTGAAATAAGTCAGTCAGAGAAAGATAAATACCATATAATTTCATTTATATGTGGAATCCAAGGAACAAAAAGAACAGACTAATAGAAAACAGATTCACAAATATATAGGACAAATGGGTGACAGCCAGAGGGGAGAGGGGTTGGAGGGCTGGGAGAATGGAGTGAAGGGTTAAAGAGGTACAAATTAGTAGTTGATAGAGGGTCACGGGGATGGGAAGCACGGCACAGGAAATGCAGACAACAGTAAGGTAATGGCTATGTGGAGAGCCAGAGGGAAGGTAGAGTAATCAGGGGGATCATTTCATAAACTACATAAATGTCTAACCAATGTCCTGTGTACTTGAAACTAATAACAAAAACATAAAATAAATAAAAATGTTTGATTTTTATCAAAACTAAATTTGCAACGTTAACATCTTGCATCACTCCTAAACACACTCAATTTTTGAGTGGTAAAAATAATATTTGCAAATACATATATAGATTTTATCTCTGTTTTAGCATATTCATTAGTAATAAATATTTAAATATGGCACCACTTTTGCTGCCTATTTGAACCCACCCATTCATCTGTTAAATATTATTCCCATTCCTTCCTACAATATAAATTAATTTTATCATGCAGGATTTTAATTTCTCATTATTTTTCAAACTAAATTATGTTAAGTATATGATTTTCTTGAATATATTTTCTGAAGCTTCTTAATTCAATATAAACTATAAAATTATAATAGCTGATATAATCTATGAGTGATTAAAATTATTTTGTCCATGAATAGTAGAATCTGGAAAGTATAATATATTAAACACACCTCGAGCACTTTTTAATATGAAAACAAAATTAAACTACTTTGAACAAATGACCATATTGAATATTTAATGGAATACTCCATGAATACTTCCAGTGATTTTTGGTAGTTTTTCAAATAATTTTAATTAAAGTAATTTCCTCATGGAGCAATTATATCGCTCATAAAAGTCTGAAATATGTATTTAGGAAATCCTAGGCATATATTAATTCAAGATTTTTATGTAAGAATGGCAAAAACAATAGTTACACTAGTATCAGTGATAGTATGTTCATTTGTAACAGGAAGTTTGCCTACTGTTTTCACAGAAATAGTCACAGGAACTTTGGCCAATATTATTTTGCAAATGCCACTCTTAAGAACAGTACCACTAGCAGTAACCTGACATTTATAACTATTCTAAATAATGCAACAAAAGCATTTTCAAGGTTCACATGTGTCTTTCCATATGCAGACTTCGCAGTTCTCTTCAATAATTTAGCTTGTTTGGACACATCTTACTAAATCGTGGTTTTTGAATGGAAAATATAAATTATCTTATGAGTCAGTCGAGCATTTGCAGAAAGTCATCCTCTTGGTTCTCTCCTTTGCCTTGGTTTCGTTTGGCCTCTCGTATTGTTCTGATCAGATGTTAGATACTTGGTAGGTAAGCACAAAAAATGTAGTGAGTTTCTCTATTAGATATCTGCTCAATTACTCGAAGTGTGTAGATTTTCAGTAAATTAGCTGAGCATCAAGTCTTAAAATTTTGAATACTAATATTTTAGTATTCAATATTTAGACTATTTCCCTAAATAACCTAGTTTCTTTCTTGGAACCTTGATTCTTGACTGTGAAGCACAGTTTCTCATTCTCTTCCTAGTTTAATCAACTCTGCTCATTAGTTTTCATCTTAAGCATATACTCATTCTTATAGTGGCCAGATTCATGCTGTCTAACAATACTGAGAACTGAAACTTTAATAGGTAAAATGTGGTGAAATGCTATTATATGCAACTACAGATCACTATTAAAATTATTGACTAAATAATTACTCATATATCATAAAATATATCTCTCTGTATAAACCAGAACATATTGTCCTGGTTAAATTTTAATAAAATGTGTGTGAGTGTGTGTGTGTGTGTGTGTGTGTGAGAACTTTCTTAAAATTTATAGACTAAGTCATAGTACTTATTTCAGTAAAAGTCAAATTTTGGATTCAGAGAGACCGGGAGTTTATAGCCTCACTCTCTCTCATTTAATAGCTGTGGCAACTTAAGCAATTTTCTTAATCTTTCAGATGAAGTAATGCACTTAGACCAATGTTAAGCACATAGTAAATTTTCGATAAATGATAATTGTTACTACTATAATTGTTATAACTGCCATTACCACCACTGCTAACATTACCAGTACTCTACACACTACTATTTAGGAGAAAGAATAAAAACACAGACATGCAAAAGATAATTGATGAACACTGATAGTTTTGTGATGAGAGGGGCTATTTAGTTGTCCTTTATGTCCTGTTGATATTTTATGATTCAAAAGATTGAAATGCTCTTTACAGTGGTTAGCAGAGGGTAGGGGAGGGTAGATGGGATAAAAGGGGTCTAATATGTGGTGATATTAAAGAATTAAAAAAATAAATATATTAAAAATATAGATATCTTAAAGTAAAAAAAATGCTCTTAATCAGATATTATTAATCATTTTGCCCAATTTGTGGAGCATTTTCATTGTCCCAGTTCAATACTCCTGGTACATGTGCTTTAGTGCGACTATGACAGTTAAAATAGTTAGCATTTAATGTTGGCCATCATCAAAAACATTCCCTTTGATTTGAAATGTCATTAGTTTAGTAGATAGTATCTCTCTTGCAATGTGAAATTATGTGGAAAAATTTTATGTTACCAAAATTTACCTGAATGGGAAAATTTAAACTGTCATCTATTGCATTTGGAAAAATTAGTAGCATTCAAATTCCCAGTTGGAATGACAGTGGATATTTGTAATAAATAACGTGGTAATTCTTGGGCAAAGATCACAGATTTTCTGCATATATTTGAGTGTGTAATTCCAAATGAACTTTGATCCCTGGATATATATATTGTCTAACTTGGACTTTCTCCCTTTTTTTTTTCTTTATTGAAAGTAATACTAATTAAAAATGAAATTACAAAATTTCCAATTTCTGAAATATTGCCACAAGCTGATTTTATCTATTGCAGCGTATCCATACCTACATAGAATTTTATTCTATTTACAGAACTTACTGAATAAACATTTGTTGAATAACTATTAAATTTGAATTGCTATACAAATGCAGTTCTGTGTACAATGCCATAAGGTAAAGATGATTGTTATACAATCTGCTCTTTTATCCTGCAACCATATGAACCAGAATTCACATTCTACAATTTTATTAACGTATATTTTTGGCCTCATGTTCTTAAAATTATAAGTTAAACCATCCCCCAAATAAAATTTAGGAAAACATATTTTTCATGTGATGGGAAGAGATGGCTGTAATCCTATAAAGCTATCGCAGTGGCTTTAATTATTCACCAAATGGAAGCTTTGACTACGAAGGTCGCTAAAGGCTACAGCACCTTCATGGTGTATTTGCCTCCCAGCTGCACTTCCATGCACAAAAAGAAGCCACACATCACCAGCAACATAGCTATCAGGGTGTGAAATGTCAAATTTAATTTCACAATCGACTCAACAATTTCTGCATTTTTAGGGAAAGAGTTAAAGAGCTAAGCAACAGGCACTTTTTATACATCTGAAGGTAATCTGTTTATGTTTGCAAAACAAATACACTTTCCTGTACAATTTAAACATTGAATGAAAAATTTAAATAGTTAGAAAGCATGTGTATGCAGATTTATATCAATTTTTAGAATATTGTGTATATCAATTTAAGAATTATTTTCACATGCTCTTCAGGAAATATATTTAGTTAAAATATGGCAGCCATAATTATAGTATCTAAGTCTTTTTAAATTGAAGGAAATGTTGAAATTTAATGCAACATACATATTTGAGATAGCTTAGAAGAGATGTCATGTAGGCGATTGGATCACTAAAGTAATAACTGATAAAGGCTAGGTAGCAAGAAAGAGATTCATTATTGCAATCTCCAAATGAATTTGTCATTGAGCACTATAATTAAAATTATACTTTATAGATTTTAAAAATAACATGTATTTTTTATGTCTCTACTGAATCACTCAATTCAATACTCTAGAAATGTAAAAGTCTAATTCAATTACAGTTTAATGAACATATATCCACAGGGAGCTAAAGTAATATGGATCTGGTCATGTAATTTTCTAATCTAGTCCAGCTGTTTTGATACCTAGATCAGAGTTTTTCGGACATATAAAGTTAGCCTGGAAAACTTGTTTAGATGCAAATGCCTGGATCCTGACCTGAGATATCTTGCCGATTTAGTGAGGACCGGAAACCTTCTCCATCTGACTCTCCAAGAAATTCTGAGGAACTTGACCCATGTGAGAGTCTTTTAGACTATCTGTCCAATATACTGTTATTTCAAGATCTAAGATGTCGACAATTATAAGATACGTCTTTCAGTATTTTAAAAAAGAAAAAAAATAATGACAATTATACAATCTCATTGATTGTAAAACGCATCTTAATTTTAGAGAAGTTAAACTGTGTTTATCTTGGAATTGTTGTAATATCATATCATTTGTCTCTACCAAGCTTTTGGCATCCGCTAGATAACAGTAGATTCCAAATCAAACTAATCTTTAATTCAACCAACGGATCTTATTTTGTTGATACCTTATACTCTGTGCCAAGAGTTTTGATAAGCATCTCTTTGTATTATCTTTTGCTGCATAAGAAAACCACCCCCAAAATTTAGGGTGTTTAAGCAATAATTTATTATTGTTTTATTTGGTTTTGTGATTTGTCTGGGCTTTGCTCGGTAATTCTTATTTGGGATGTCTCCTCACTTGAAGTCAAATGCTAGCTGAAGCTGCAATCAAATAAGGCTCAACTGAGCTGGGCTTCCAAGATTCCTCATTCATAAGACTGGCAGTTGCTGCTGGCTATTGGCTTAAAACTCAGCTGGGGATTTCAACTTGAGTTCCTTTATTGGCCTCTTTATGTGGTTTGGGTTTCCTTGTGTGGGTCTAGTTTTCTGAGAGGGAGCATTCCAAAAGTGAGTGTTCCAAGAGGTTGAGTCTGAGCCTACAAGGCTTCTTTTGATCCAGCTGCTGTTCATATGACCAGACTATCACCTTCTCTGTACTTTATTGGTCAAGAGTAAGTCATAATCCGCTTAAAGTCAAAGAGAGGGGACTACTTAAAGGCATGACTGCTAGGTGTGGTTGGTTCATTAGGCACCATCTCTGGAGACAGAGAAGCTTTACATATGATCTAATTTAATCTTTATTACAAATTCTAGAAGATATTGTGTAAACCAAATAGAGCTGATTATTTTGTCAACTCACAGATATGTACGCATTTCAAGAACAGCAAGCTCTTCATATAGTCTATTGGCTTAGTAACTGATAAATTAGTTCTTTAATATGTTCCCATTCTATAGGAATGTCTTCCTATTTGAAGGAAGACATTTGCTTTTTCAAGCTCATCTGGTCAGAAATCTTGAATGCAGAACAATCATTCTAGGTTCCCAATAATTTCTCCACCATCGTGCCATATACTCTCATTTCTTCCTTACTGCCCTCTTCCTTCTTCCTCTCCATACAGCTAGAGCCAATGAGAAAAAAAAAAAAAATCAAGGATCGATTTTTGATTAAATTAGCATGCTTGATTGAGCAACCACAAAATATATCTAAACAGCATATCAACTGAATATGGCTGAGCTACTATGCGCCAATAAGGTGCTAAGTATTTTATGTTTTCTATCTAACTTCATTTCCACAAAAAGACAGTGAGGTAGACATTATTATACTCATTTTCAGGAGGAAATCAAAGTTGAGAGAGGCAAGGGACTCTCCCCACACTAAAACTGTTTTAAAGAATCATATCAGATGGTGTCCACACGGAAGCTCATATACATCTACTTTATTACGGGTATTTGAATTTTGCCTCAGTTGGTACTGAACTATTCTTTCTCCCAGCAATTTTTTAACATTTCCAGTTGCTTCCTGAGACAGTTCTTGATTTATGGTAATAAGTTGTTATTCTCAGATCCAAGGAGGAGACTTGTCTTCCCATTGCTGCCGTGACAGTGAAAATGTACGCAGCTCCCTCGATGCTGTGTCAGGTTGTCTCGATGATCTTAAGAAAAGGAGGTAAAATTTCACTGTGTTTTGTGCTACTTAAGAACAGATTTTGATATCCTAATATTTCATTCCTACCCATTCTGATGTCGGTAGCAATATAATGTAGCCATCTTGGGAGTCAATATAATGGGATTTTATGGTGAAATCTAAGAGCTTATCCCAAAGGTAGTACTACCTAGAAACTCAAGGACTGATCAGTAAATTAATGCCACAAGTTCTTGTACTAAGCTTTTCTGGATCTTTCTGATATTTGCTTGCTTCTCATGGCAGTTTTTGCAGCTTTTGTAGGTGTAAGAAAAGTGATGTTGAATTTGGATAGAATATAGTTCAGGGACTTGAGAAAAAGTTGACCTTTTAATCAAATTACTGAAGATGGGCTCAGTTTTTCTCTGATCAGTGCCATTTTGTCTTACAACTAAGCTGAACTTTTTTACACATTGGTCAATACAGGTCAATCAGGCGAAAACCATGATGCTCTCTCTCTGTGCTGATGCATAAGACCTTTTCACAGTCCTAGTATTGTTTTAGGTCCTGAGAGGTGGGAAAATATCCAGTCTCAGTCTAAAAGGTAACTGCCTGAGATTTGCACCTGACTTAGAATTATAAGATAGTTACCTCCATGTCCTCATTCAGCAAATACTGTATCTATGCACAACCACCATGTGGAACAATGATCACCTCTGCCATCAAAGGTCTTGCTGTCTAAGGGAGATACAGACAGGTAAGAAATCCAATAATGGGAGGACAAGTACCATGATATGGAAAGCAGAAAGCACTAGAGAAACACAAAGCAGAAGCCTCTGCAGAGGAAGTTACTTCTAAAGCACAACTCTGCAGAAAAATTAAGAGTTTTTCCAGGCAAAAGGGATTACCCATTGGAACCAGTTTATGCAAAGACACACCAGTGAATGAGGGAGACTGTGGTGGGCCCAAAGAACTGTGACGTGGTCAGCCTGGCTGCCACATGCAAAGTGTGGGACGAAAGTGGGAGTTTTCACCTGGCAGCTTTAGCAAGGGACCCATCAGGAGGCTGTGCTAAGTATTTTAAACTTTAACATGAAGTCAAAAAGTGCCGATGAAGCTCTTTTTACTTGAGGAAAGAACAAAAGGATCTTTGCAATGAATAAATAAATGAGCATCTCAAAAGACTCAGAGAGTAGAATGGTAGATGGGAAGAAAGATAATGACTGAAAGCAAAGTGGCCTTGGAAAGTGCTCTCTGACCATATAACTGATGACCCACTTGAGGGCTGAAGGAGCAGAGCTATTCTTTCGTTCATTAATTCAACAGAAATGTATCACATATCTACTCTATGTCAAAACCTTTTTAAGTCATTAGGAGATAGAGCCGTGGACAAACCAGACAACATCTTTCACATTATGAAGTTTATGTACACACATTAATATATGTCAGGTATTATTTATGCTATAAAAATAGAACATGATAAGGAAATGGAGAATGAGCGGATGAAGGTGTTTCTATTTTATACTGAGTGGTGAGATAAATGTACGTATCTATCTATCTCTTTTCTCTGGATGCTTCTTGTCTGAACAAAAAAAAAATTCTTCTGTTCATTTACCTGTTCATTCAGTATGCATGCAGTGCCTCTGTGTACTGGGCACTTTGCGAGACTGTCGCAGTGTCATGGCAGGTTTAGAGGCAGAGAAAGATCAATCCAGCGGTAGTTTGTAGATCATGTTAAAGGTTGAAGGTTTGGATGTCTTTCCTATGGATAATGGAAACGATTGTACTGTTTTAATTAAGAATTCCATGTGATCAGATTTGTATTTTAAAAAGAATACCAATGGGTGCGGAGAGAATGAATCAGTGAACTGACCCAGAATGAGTTCTCTTCCACTAAGAGTGAAAGGACAGATTTCGCCTTGCTTAACTCTTAGTAAACTGCGAAATTTTTATCCATTCAAGGAAAAAGAATACTTTTGTTTGTTTGTTTGTCTTACTACGAATAAAGGATTTTCTTCTCCCAAGTAGAAAAAAATAAATGCTTGGGTTAAAATAGAATCTTATATTTTTAAAATTTGTTATCACTGAATCCTTTGAATTTCTGACATTTGTTTTTAGATCCCCAAATTTATTATGAGTATAATTTTTTTCTTCTTGAGTACTGAACTTACTCTTTTGTGAAGGCTAAGATGTGAATGTGTGCCAAGTGATCTTACCAAAGAAATCCTAATGTGTCCTTATCTATGTATTGGGGAAATTTTTGTACCCAAGAGAAAGTAATGTTTTTATATATGACATTTGATTGGCAGAAAACACTCACTTTATTAAAAAACACAACAGATACATTTTTGTTTCTACTGCTAAACATCTTTTTTATTAACATATTATATAAGCGTAATGTTAAAATATTTGTATAATGCTATGTAAGGAAATATCTTAATACAGCTTTGGCCATATTAAAAATGCCTCATGTGCCATGTTGCTCAGATGGCATGTTTATGAATAAGTTTTCAAAGCTCCATATGTGCAAATATGAAAAATGAAGTCTTTCTCCAAATACTAAGAATACAGCTCATTCTACATTTGCTGGTTTATAGTGCTAACATTTATCTGCATCTCCATATCCCAAGATTTGCAAATGAGATGAATTCTGCTGCAGTCTGCCGCCAAGTATAAACAGCTGGCTCTCTTTGGCAAGTAGAATACCATCTAAACATTTAATGCAGTCCTTTCTCTAGGAGCCTTTTATCATCAGAATTTAGGGAGGGATAGTTGCTTGGCATGTTTCAAATGTACTACTCTCTAAAGTCTTAAAACCCATGGATTCTCTCGATAACTAATAATAAGAGACATGGCAAGAACAAGATATTAATATTAAGCATTGTGAATTAAATCCTATGAGCCTGTAAGAGGGGCATTTCAGAGAAACATTCTGAAATTTTAACGAGGCAGTTTAACATAGTGATACTATCTTAAATTATTTCCAAAATGATTACAATTTAGTCAGTGGAGGTTTGAGGAGCGACAGTGTACCCAAATGCATAGTACAGATGAGAAAGAGTTTCACTATCAACCTGATGTAGAATATAAATAAAATAACCAAATATATCTCTCTGGATCCCAGCAATCTATATATGGAGCATACTTCCATCATTCTTCCACAAGTGAAAATAACATTCATTAACTTACATTCATAAAGTTACAAATAATAATACAGTAAATAAGAAATCAGGATAAATTTGGGAAGGGAGTTGTATGAGCAAACATAAGAACACCAAGAGAAGTCTGTGCTGACTACTCTCATTGCATCTCGAAGATGTTATATAACATTTGCTTTCAGGCTTATCTTTGTTCTTGCAAGGTCTCAGCCAATGCCGAGCAATAGAACTTTCTGTACTAATGGAAATGTTCTATATCTGTGCTATCCAATATGTTGACCACTAGCCATCTGTGGCTATTGAGCACATGAAATGCGACTAGTGTAACTTAGGAAATGCATTTTAAATGTCATTTCATTTAAATCAGTAGAAATAAATTCAAATAGAAACATGTGGCTGTTGGCTATTAGTGGACGCAAGTCTAGGCCACGAGGAGGATCTTTCTCTTCTTAATGGTAGGACATCAGACAGTAATTCAGAGCGGGTCCTACAGCCTCTCCAGCCCATCACACTTTACAGGAAGGCCGAGACCTGCCCAAAATAGAAGTTCAAGACTCCACTGTACATTATCTCCAGATGGGTGGCAAACTTTCTTGGAAGCCTGCAGAAAACTAATAGTCATTCTAAAAGCTCATTCAGAAGTGTTGATAGCCTAGATGAGGAGAATATTTTAGCCACCCAAATGAATGATAATCATTATGTTAACTGAAAATCAAATGTTTCACTGGTATGATATGTTTAGATAAGAGAAGCTTACTGTTGATGTTATAGGTATTAGTTTATGGTTTTTCAAAATGTTTGTTTTTATACTGACCATTATAAATTATTATACTTCAAAAACGCTAATAGCTTTGAACCACTTACATTTATTTTAATTCTAAAGAGTAAACCTATATAATAAAGAGATTTTATTATTATTTAATAGAGTTCTTTTTCACTTAAAGGCAACTTAAATGGAAATTAACTATCTGAAATATATATGTAAAGAAAACACAATAAATCAAAAAACAGCAGAAAAACTGTATGAGGGAGAAAAAGTTCTCTTGCAAATCATAATTGCTGAAATATACATGAGATATTTATCAATAATAAAACTAACTGAAGATAAAAGCTAATATTTACTTGGCGTGTGTTACATGCCTGACACTATAAGTGGTTTATGTGGATTATATCCTTTAATATATCTGTAAAGTGGATGTTATTATTACTATCTTGTAGGTAAAGATGCTGGGACCTAGAGATATGAAGTAACGCTCCTTAAAGCATGCAAATGGGGTGGCCAGAATCTGGATCTAGATGTACACGAATCCAATTTTCACCAACTGAATGAAAACTTCAGAAGTTCTAAAATGATTTTATTCGGTGTCATAGATTGTTGAAATAAAAATTTTCTGTAGACAAAGAATGGCTTTTCCCAAGAAACCAAATTGATGATAGAGACCTAAAATTAAATCTATATACATTTATACATATTATAAGGCATCTTAACGTTAAGATATAAGTGATAGTATTTTTTGTGTGTATAATTTGAGCATAACACACTAAATCTGTGACAATAAAATCAATTACATTTCTTGCAAATGTGATACTAGCAAATCTGAAGAGTCCAGGAGAGTGTTGGGGCTGCCACTGTCACTCAAGGATCTGATTTGCCTCAGAGAGCTGGGGGAGATTGTGTGTCCACTGCTAACTTGGCCTGGTGCATCCCACATCTCTGAAATCAAAGTAGAACCACTTTCAGAGGAACTAAAAAATGTTTCCTCTATTCCTTTTGACAAAAAGTCATTACCTTTGGGGTAGAGTTGTAGAAGCTTCATGAAAAATATGAGGCCATTATTTACTTTCGATACTCCTAGCCTAGTTCTGAAGGAACAGATAATAGGACCTTTTGCCAGTAAAGAGTAGGTTTCATTGTGACTCTCAGCCAATTTAAAAACTACAGAACTGAGCTCAGAACATGGCTTTCATTGTAGATATTCTCATTTTTCACCTATTTGAAGTTTTTATTCTACTGGTAACATTGGCCTTAGTAAAACACACATGTAATATAACCACTGTAATGTCCTTTTTCACATTAGTACTATTCTAGTGAGAGTCCACTTCTGGTTATTTTGTGATTAGGAGAAGATAACATTAGACAGATTTGGAGCATTATCTATTTGAAAGAGATTTAAGGAGAAGAATAATGAATCAACTTTTTTTTCCTATCTGTGAACATATATACAAGACATTTTAATAATTTTTATTTCAAAAGAAAGGCGAATAATACCTTGGTATTGGTATATTGAAAATTGCTCTAGATTTTGATTCAGTTTACATGGATTCTGCTTTTAATCCTAAATTTGGATCTGCTACCTGCTAGCTAAATCATTTTGGGTAAATTACTTAATCTCTGCGAGTGTCTATTCACCGCTCTATAAGCAGGGATACTAGATATCTTTGTGGTAAAGATGAAATGAAACACTAAATTTGAAACTAAACTGTAAAAACAGAAAAGTGACAGTATTTCGTGATTTAGTGACATGAGAGTAGTGTCAAACTTTCATGAAGAAATGCTTACATGTAGTGTTTTTGTTTTGAAAATTTATTTTTAATTCTTACTGCTGAGCATATGAACATGCCCATGTGTCTAACTTCTTAATTTCTGAAAAGATTTACCACAGATATTGAGAGAGGAATATTATTTGACATCATGCTGGTTTATTTCAACAGATGAGGTAATACAAAATTGATTTTGGTGAAAAATTCAACCTGAAATCTGTTTTGCCAAGATTATTATAAAATATATAAATTGGTTGGTATAAGATGTCATTAGTGATTTTTTCTGTGATCTTTATCTAACAGATTAGTGAAGGAGAAGGTTGCTAAGGTCCGTAGATTTACATCAATATTTATTTCACTTTTCCTTATTGGTTTAATACACATTCAAAGTACAGGGAATAATCAGATCAATGTCACACATGAAGATGTTCAAAGAGTGTCTTTTGCATTACAAATAGAAATGTGGAGGTTCTCAAAGGCTATACACGAGCTTGAAAAACTTTCATCTGCTTCTGTGTACCAACACCAATCAAAAATCTGAAAGTGGCTTGACCTAATAGTATGTGACATTCTAGAAGATGTTGGTACTACATATGTGATGCTAAGTTCTACCCCCACACCTTTCCTTCAAGAACTTGGAAATAAGGAAGCTCAGGTTGGATAAGAGCAGAAGCAGATGGTTATCGTATTAAAGATAGTCTTGACTGATGGAAAAATTGAACAGGAAAAAGTGCCAACATAAATAAATTCTGGAGGGGAGAGAGAGAGAGAGATGAATTCAGCTGGTATCCTGGCTTATACCTCTGTCACTTGCAAATATCATTTTCAGGAGGCATTCTCAGCTTTAGGGCACTGAAGACATCTACTTTCAATAAAACTCAAGACCAGCATCTGAACTGAACATGGTGAAATTACCAAGTTAATGTCACTATGTGAAGTCTCTGTGTGGGTAGTCATTTGACCTTCTTTGGCCTACTTTAACTTGTTCATATGCTTTTGAAAACCATTGACATAGGGCGTATATCATTTTTATTCAAATCCTGTATGTGTGTGTGTGTAAGTATAACAAGTGACATCTTAGATTACCAAGGTTCTCTCACTCATATTTCTGCCACATTCTCAATTTTGACACTTAATTTGCCCTCTGCACAGTCAGTTACCTGATTTTGGCTCCCTCCCTCTCCATGATATGGGTATATTATTATTACCCTTTCAATGCCCTCTACTCAGCCAGAAAATTTGTACTGGATGAGGATTACTTCAATGCTATCTTATCAGTTATGTTCAAAGACTTTAGTATTGGTGATTTGATTTAATCTGAAAATGCATTACAACACAGAGTGGAGACAGGGTAGAGGAGAACGATGCCAAAATATTAAAAATGTTTGTGTATTTTTTATAGGAGGACAGAGCATACATTATAGACCATTGGCTGAGTTCTTGGTTGGTTGAATTTCTTTTCTATCACTTTTAGTCAGTTTTGCAAGTCATACATTTTTAGTTATTTATACTTTGATCAATTAATCACTGGATTATGTGTTACTAATACCTACAAGGCAGAATCTAAGGAAAGATTGCACTTTAAAAATTCCAGTGGAAACCTTAAGGTTAATTTGGGATTAGCCTGGTATATGTTTCTGATATGGCCTGATTCTATGTCATAAATTCAGCTGCCAATTTTATATTTATAAAACTTAAATCTCTATATTTTAATCTATGAAACTTGGGTATAATTTTCTATCATGTACATAACTCTATATTTTTGAATTTTAGATTTTCAAATATGGCTCTCTTTACAGATTTTGAACTTTTTGAGGACTGGAACCTCATTTGTTTACCTTTGTATCCTTCCCACTCAGCATAGTACCAGAAGAGAAATCAAAATATATTTACTGAACTGATTAGTTATTTCTACCAGAGCTATTTTTTTTTCCTCTCAAAATCAAGCTGATTAATCGAGATTCATCCTATAATTCAAACATTAATATTCTCTCTGAAATCCTCCTAATTCAATGAAATAGGGACATTTTTGCTGCTGGGAAATTCCCACTTGGCTGACCAAGACGCAAGTGTAATCAAGTTCAGAACTGGGTGCCGGTGAAGACACTGTGACAGGGTTTGAGTAGGGTGCAGCGGGCAGACAGAGGAGGGGCTATATAGCTTTCCGGGGGGAAGACAGCAACAGGTAGGAAAACTTCCAAAGGGGAGGTGATGCTGAAGCTCAAACTTGAAAACTGGCATGTTGCCCGTTGACAGGGTGGCGCTCATCGCGAGAAGGGTAGGCACAATGCTGAGGTCATAGGTTGTCAGTAATGATGGGGTGAATGGTAAATCACGATCGTCCATGCGTAGGGAACAGCATGAGGAAAAGCAGAACTGTAATTACTGCATCCTGACTGGGGCACAGAGCATGAGGTCAGTCTCACCAGTACTAAGAAGGAGGCAGGAACGTGACCATGAGGGACAGCATTCTGTGGAAAACAAAATTCATTTTGTCACTTAGAAAATTTTCCATGTCATCTTTAATTTTTCCTTTTATGTCTTCTATCTTTTACTTATTTAATAAAGTCGGTTTTTTATTAAATTTATCGGGGGTGACATTGATCAATAAAATTATGTAAGTTTCGAGTGTACAATTCAATAATACGTCACGTGCACATTGCATTGTGTGTTCACCACCTGAAGTGACATTTCCTTCCATCCCCATATATTTCACCTCCTTTAACATGCTTTTCAATGTTTCCTTTTTCTACCTTACTTTTCTTATCACTGTTACAACTGTCCTGGTCAGTCATTCATTTTCTCATTCAGCTGCTCCCTTTTGACTGCTTGTCATGTGCCAAGTACCATTTTAGGCCATAGTAAGACAACCGTGAACAAGACAGACAAAACAGCAGCCCCCGTGAAGCTTGTAGAACATTAGCTCACAGTTCATCTGTTAGACTTACGTTAATATCAAGAAGTGATGAGACCTGTGAATAAAAGTAAAGCGTGGTAAAGGGATATTGAATTATGGAGGATGCCTCACTAGGTAAGGTAGTCAGGCGGTCTTTACTGAGGGGATGACATTTCAGCTGAGACTTAGATGAATTTAGGAACCAGCCCTGAGAGGGTTAGAAAGAAGGAGATCCAGAAAGAAGAGATGACCAGAGCAAACCCTGGTGGGGCTGAATGTGGCTTATTAGAGAATGAACGTGAGCATCTCTCACAATTATTTGAAGTCAAGTGAATTCCTTATTTGGTAATAATCATAGTGGTTCTATTCCTCATTCAAACTCTGACAGATACGGGTATTAGTGAGTGAGGAAGAGAGTAGCCTGTGTTCCTGTCTCTCAACTTCACGCTGGAGCAAAAAACCAGAACTTTTTATGAGATATTCTTCTAATGCTTATTTAAAATATACATTGAGAATTTTAAGAAATGTGAGACTAAAAGTTTGAATAAGAAACAAATATCATATTTAGCCTACTATTTACACAATTTCATTAATTAACGTCTAACAGAATAGACCGTGACATTGTCCCGATTGAAGAAGCATCTCTTTGGCTTGAGTGTATTTGAAATATGGTTAACCATTGGTGACATTGTTTTGTGTTATACGGAATCCAATGAACTAAATTTCTTGAGGCATCTCTAAGAGTGAAATGTTTTTTTTTTTTTTATCTACATTGAAGTAAAGCTTCATTCATTATTAGAAGAAGTAAATAAAGCTTTATAAAAAGATCTAAGCCCTTAAAAGGATAACTTTGTTGTCCTTAAAACTGTTCATTGATTAATTTAAGAAAGGCATACTATTTCATCCATGCATTATTTTTCTACTTTGAAATGTGATCATATTCTATTAACACAGCTGCATTTTTTAGACTGGCAGCTGTAAATATTTTTAAAATTCATTTTTGAAAATGACATTTGTCACAGTGAGAACTAATTCCTTCTAAAGATTCAGCAACCCATCTTGCAAATGATACAGTATTTCTTAACAGCTTTACCTTATCAAACATTGTTAAAATGTAAATAAAATAAATAAAATGGAATTTGGATCCATGGGGTGCTGCTAATAGCTTTTTCTTTTTGGCAATGAGTTAATATGAACTGCATCTAACCAGATGATTTTTGAAAGATCGCAGAAACTGACAGTTATTTTCCACTGCTGCTTGCCACTGTTTTATCTCATTTTAATTCCAGAGTCAGTGGACAATACCAGTACCTATAGATTACATGTTAAAAATGAATTTATAAATTTTGGATGAACTGGGACAGTTATTGATATTTAAAGACATCAGATTTCATGTAGAATATTAATAGAAATGAAAAACCAGAGGGATATAGTTACTTCCTCCTCCGCCCCCAAATTAAAACAGGGTAGCTTTTTTAGGCCATGGAATATAAATGTTAAAAGAAATTATAGTTAATTCATTTAGTGACAGTTTCTTTAACTGTAAGGCTAGAGATGAGAACTTATCATTGAAGCCTTATTATAATTAGGGCAAAGCTAGTCTGGACATTAAATTAAAAGATAATGTAAAAAAATTATCTGATATTGGCACAGTGTCTATTGTCTCATTGTTTGGTAATATATGGTTGCTAAAATGAAGACTACCTGACCATATGAAATATAATAAAATATAATTTAAAATTTTAACTTTAAGGTTTTTCACCAACCCACAAGAAACTAATACACCAAAATATTAACATCCCATCATAGATTACTGTGTAATGAGAGATACCAAGATGACCACAATATGTGCTGAGTAAAAAACGCATTGTCTTCCCAGTAGGATTGTCATTTATGACTTATTCATCAAATGTGTATTGATGTCTGATTTTCACCAGACATTTTTCTAGACACTAAGATGAAAAGTTGAATAGAACATCATCTCCACCATTAAGAAGCTTATTGACTAGTTAGAACGGAAGTCAAAGAAAAACAATGATAGCCATGTAAAAAGAAGGAGGTTTCGAATTCAAGTAGGGATCTGGAGGACCTTCCCTGAGAGGTGAAGCAAGGGGAAACAGGAAGTAAGAAGTCCGCTAATGGGAGAAAATAATTACGCTGTCCTAACCCCTCTGGTTTCTGGACCCACAGGAGGGCACGGTAGCAAGTCAAGTGAGCGTTCCAAGCATGAAGGGAGGTATGGCTGCTTTTCCTCATCTCTCTGGCCATAAATTTCTCTCTACATTGGGTCCTAATCGTCATCATGTGACTGAGTTCTAGTTTCTACCCTATACTTAATTATTTATTCATCCAACAAATTGTGTGCAGGGCACTGTTCTAGGTGCTGAACGTTGAGGAGTAAACAAAATGAAATTGCCGACCATCACAGAGCTTAGAATCGATTTTTTTTAACTATCTTCCCTGACCCATCCGCCCTATCAGTTACCTTCCAATTTCTCTATCAATCCTATGGATTTTTCTACAGCCACTTCTATTGCTTCGTCTCTCATTTTCCTTCGTCTATTCTCTTTCTGCTCCACTTCTCACTCTGCCCTTGATGTCATAACAATCTGGGTGCGTCAAAGCCAACGCTCAAATGCCCATTCTCGGGTTATTTAAACTCTCAGCAGAATTAGACCCTCTCGCCTGCTCATTTCTCCTTTCGTCCTTTGGCTCCAAAGACACATTCTCCAATTCTTTCATTTGCACCCCTGGTTCCTCCTTCATCTCCTTTACTAGTCTTGTCTTGTCTGACCTCCAAATGTTGTAGTGCTTCAGGCTCATGCTGGAATCACACTTTATCTTTTCTCCCATCCACCCTCTCTTCTTCTTTCTTCTCTTCTATATCTCTGAGGGATATGTGATCCTCACGTTTTCTTGAAGACATTTATTTGGGGAACCAGAAAACAATTTAAGAGAGAGAATGTTAGGATCAGAGTTACATTTTAAAAGATTATTTAGCGATCTCCTAAATGGTATTCTCAGTGTATATTTTTGTGGTCGGATAGAGTATAAAGATAGTTAAATGATCTTACTCATGAAAATAGGAATGTAAGTTCCAAGTGCCTGGGGATATTCTTACCTCCTGCTCTAGGAACCCTTCTCACTAGACGTGTGAAAATAAAGTGACACATTTTTCTTGGGTTCCTTTCTTTTATACTCCATACATTATACAATATGTGTTAAAAGGAGACTATATTTAAGAACTTAATATGCATCTTTGTCTGCCTGTATTCTGTTCATGATTTTGATGTCTCTGAAGCATCTTCGTCTTTGTAAAATGGGCATAGAAATGTCATAGTCTCATTACAGCATTTCAAGACTTTTTGTTGAGTGATGATTTATAATTATGCTAACCTAATTTTGAAGTATTATTTTTTAGTCTTCTAAATAAGTCCTAAGATTATTTTGGGAATGCTCATCATTCTATACATAACTGATTATCTAAATATAATGGTCTCGTAGCATGATATGTATTTTGAATTATCCACACCAATGTCAGTGTGCCAACTCAGGGTATGTGGTAGCTTTTCCTGAGCTTCTGGACAGAAATCTCCTACAAATAGTGTCATCTTTATTATAAGATGGAATAAAAATTGTAGTGGATAATTTTTAAGCATTGAATGAACTGTTTAAGTATTTTACTATATGAATTAAACTTCACAAGAACTTTACCAAGAAATTAAACAACTTGATTACGTCACAGAGCTAGCAAAGCCCGCGGAGCCTGTGTTCTAAATCACCCAGCTACACTGTAAAGGTACACCGATGCCCTCAGAACACGTCCAAATCTGTGCCACTGGGATTGGACATATTGCCATGGTCTTCTTTTATTAGTATGATGACTGATGAGGCTACATTTGTTCTGATGCAGGTAGGCCTAACTAACAGGAGGAAAGCTCTACCTCTTCCCAGCCTACCAGCAATCCTCGGCTCATTGTACCCAGTTACTTCCAGTGCTGGACCATTCCATGTTAAAATTTGGACACCAGGAAAAGGTAAGCAGTATTATATTTAACTATACAATTACAGAAGGTAAAATATAAGTACCTTTGGGTGAATATGATCAATATTTGTGCCTTAAATAAGGGCTCATCAATGAAGATTTGACTCATGAAATATTTGGATATTTATTTCGACACTACTGTTTAAAATGTCTTAATGCAAAGGGACATAAAAAAAGAAATCGAAAGGAGAAACAATTAACTTGAGTCAATTACTTGGCTATTTCCAATAAGGGCACTGCATTGTTATAATAATAAATTCACTAATCGCAGCTTTGTCTATATGACATTACCATAACTACCACTTAGAGGTCAAATGATGTTTTCTCCTTGCTTTTTGCAAATGGCAAAATTTTCTTTCCAAATAAAGACTATAAAGGCGTCCTTCTTTTGGGTCTCCATCCTCTGGTTCTGTTGTAGCACAAAGCAGTCTATTCCTCCTGTCTTATATTCTCCATTTGGGTTTCCGATTATAATTGGCTAAAGCACACGTTAGAATATGTGATCGATCGTGCTACCTTATGTAAACGTTTTGCCAGAGGGCCCGCACGTTTGTTTTCCCGGTAATAATGATGAGATCATGACTCAGCAGCGTGCAGAAAAGAAAACACTTTTATGTTGCAGCTCAAATTTAAATCTTCGAAATTATAGTTGAAAACCGAGCCATCACGTTTGCTGTTGTTATTGGTTTGCGGTGGTGTAGGCCGGGTGGAGTGTGTTTGGGTGGGAGATGAGTGGAAGGATCAAAGAATGGAGATTGAAAAAGTGAATAAGAGGAGAGCAAAATGCTGTGGCAAAAGGGTTTTTTTGTTTGTTTGTTTGTTTGTTTGTTTGTTTGTTTTTTTAATGTATATAAAGAAAGTTTGCAAGATAAAACTCAGCTCTGGTGAGAGAGGACTTTGGCGCTTCCACTGATCTAAATCCTGGTACAAGTTAGGGTGATAATGGAGCAAGGCACATTTTCACCAGAGAGATGGGGAAACTGAGGAATAAAGAGAGGAGCGGGCTCTGGAAATAATTTTTTGGTGAAAACTAGCCTTTTAAGTAGGAAGGAGACGGTGGCTGCGTGAAACAGGAGAGTGTTAACAGAGAATGATGGTCAAGAGAATAAACTCTCTTTTCTACCTCATCCAAAATTATTATAACTTTTCCTTTGACAATCTATTACCTTTTGAACAAAGGATGGATTGTACCTAAAGCTAAGAAAATAAACCTATGGAATATCTATATTTAAGAGTGAGAGAGATTCAAGAAAAACAACAGAATGTGGCTATAAATACAAACTAGCACACAAGTGACCAAAGGAAAGTACCAGAGACTCTAGGAGAGAGATGAGAGCAGAGTGAACACTGGGGACGCTTCTGTGCGTTCGGCTCCGTACTACGTGGTTCCATTCATTCATTCATTCATTCATTCATTATTTATTTATTTATTTATTTATTCTGAGATCATTTCTATGAAGCTCCTTATTATCCCATTTTTGTAGATATGTTAATAACGTATTTAGGATCATGTTATTTCCAGAAACATGGAAATGGAAGTCTCATTCTAGATAGACTGATTTCAAAGCTCATATTCCTTCTTTTCGACTGCTCCTTGTGGCGTTCTTGTGAAAACCAGAACCCTGTGTTTACCCTGAAGATAATTCCACTGCAAGGTTAACGTTCCCCAGACATTTTATGCCATACACCGCCATGGGTTCAAACAATTTTGCACATCTACTTCCGTCATGTCTATCATTTGTTTTTTAAAGAAAGTATGTATATGAAGATTCTATGAAAATAGACTAGACGTTATAAAACATACGCAAAACTTAAAATGTCCGAAATAAAATAAATGTAATTAGCAGGGCTAATTGCCTGCTCGTAGGTTTGGTTCAGCCCCCAGGGTCAACAAACCGTACCATGAATAGCACTACAGAGCATGCGTTTGGCTTATATAAATACAGCAAAATCTCAATATCTATTTAAGCCCCTTCAGCAGATCGCGATAATTATGAATTCAGTATGATGATGAGCATGTCTCTGGTCTTGTAGAATTCACAGTTAACCAAGGGACATGGTCTCCTCATCGAATGCCTTAGAGAGAGAAGATTTCACGTGCACTATGTTGTTTTCTAAGAAGTCATAGTAGAGCTGCATGTGCTGTTGAAGTGGGATTTAATGAAAGATATGATGAGGGGGGTATTACTTATTCCTGAATCTCTGAAGGACCTAACTGCTCATTTTATGATGGCTCTTTCCTCCTCCATTATCCCACAAAGATTATTTGTTTCAGATAATGTATTCCTACCTGTAGTAGTTAATTACCTCCTTTCTCTCTCTGTTGTTCTTCTTCTTTTTTCTTTTTAATTACTGGGAGAGGTGAAAGGTGAAATCAAGTTCAACAGGCCTGCAGACCAGGGACGTGATATGCAGAGACCGCAGCTGTAATTACAGAGTCACTGTGTGGAGCCTTATGAGCGGGTGTCCTCACTGTGAAGCCTTCTGTTTTGTCAATACTTTTACATCAATACTTGGCAGTCAGTTCTGCTGCTATAGGGTTTCAGCATATAAAACAGACAAACTAACTAATATCAAATTGGAGCTATTTTGCATCTGCAGTTGACAAATCCTATTTTAGAAATATGCATGAGCCCGAGGATTAGATCAAGCTTTTAACATTTACATTTTTTTCCAGTGGGGAAGTCTCTGATCCTCTCCTAATTTACCTGTTGTTGATTTCCTGAATCTTTTTAAATCCCTTGTAACTGAGGATGGTCTCTCCATCAGAGAAGCAATTAACCAAATCCCTGACTAGGGTGTATGTGGCATCTGTTATAAAAGTATAAAAGGTTAACTTAAATCCCAGCACACAAAGGAGATGTCAGACCAGAGCAGATCAGCGTACAGAATTACCTGGAGGAGATGTGAGGTTAAGGTGGAGCACACGCAAGGTTAAGAGGATGTTTATGACGAGTGGAATTTGTTTTGCAGACTGCGAAGACCGGAAGGTTAGAAACGACATGTCTATTATAAACCAACGTAGTTCGTATTCTGCAGATTTTGCCTGACAAAAGAAAATGTACCTTATTTTTTTCTCTCTGCAACTTCAAATCCAAACAAAGAGTTGCAATGGTGTCAACTTTCATCTCACATAGTGCTTAGGTTTTTGGTGGTTTTTTTTTTTTTTTTTTTTTTTTAAGGAAAAGAAAGCAATTTTACAAAGATCATGCATTGCCTGAGTTAGACGGGTTAATATAGGGACTTTTCATCCCCCACTCCGTAACTTTGAGTGGCCTTTATGTGGCTGCTTAATGGAGCTACAGGCTTTGCAGCGTTTAGACCCAGAGTTTAAGAGAAAACCCAACAATGGGGACACCGCTGGCTTTGTATGGTACTTAGCTGCACAAGCATGGCTGACACCTCTGGGGTTTGGGTAGAACGGGTAGAAAAATGGGACTTTGATGAGTGATTAGGGATCTGATATTTCTAAGATGTGGATTCCACTTTCCACCATCTGGTTGAATTTTTATTTATTGTTTGAGGAGGTCATTAAAATGAACCTAGTGTCCGATGGTCATTTCATTAACGATGTTCTTTTCCATAATTAAAAGGAGAGCTAATGCATATGATAAAGTACTTAATCTGAGACAGGGCCTGTTCAAAGTATATTATAACTAATTTGAGTACTAGATTTACTATTGTCATCCGTATTTTGCAGATGAGGAAACTGAGGCATTGAAAATTATCTAAAGCTTCAATGTAGCAAAGCAAGGATTTGATCCCAGGAAGTTGGGAGACAAAACCTATTCTCCTTACAATAATAATAGGCCATCTCTCCACAATACCTCTCCTCTCATCTGACCTAAGAAAATAGGTTTGCCTTAAAAAATTTTTTTGACACTTCGGTGAAATTGAACATTCAATGAACAATGAAGTTTTTAGACTTAGTTTATTTAGTATATGGTTCATTGTTCTGAAATCTTTATTCCTTTCTATTATAGAATTAAACAACTTCGCTCTTGATATGTGGCTTTTTAGTAGCTTCTAGCAGCGGGAGTGGAGTGTGTTTCTCCATCCCGTTAATGTTACACTTGACACACGACTTGCTTTGGCCAGTGACACGCGGGTGGAAGTGGCAGCGTTATGGTTCCAACAGAGGCTTTAACGAGAGCACCAGGCATTTCTACGTGCTCTTCCCCGTGCTTCCGTCATTGCAATAAGATTCCCTAGGTAACTACTGTTTCCAGACTAACGTTGACTGCACGTAGCAGATCTGAACCTAACCTTCACCATGGAGCCAAGCGCCAATATTGTATAACTTTAAGGTGTAGCTGAAACAAAGGTACGCAGAAGAATCCACTCTAGATCAGCCAAAACCATGGTGGATCTGCAAACCGAGAAGCAAAAGAGCAAATGCTTATTTTTGTAAGATATTGAGTTTTGGGGTCCTCAGTTTTATGATATTATTGCAGCAATACAAGACAAATACCTTCAATAAGAGATACATGGAATATATTAAACTAACAGATATTACTCTAAGCAATAAAATTCTTAATACAATTGCTGTTTGTCACACACACACACACAAAACAAAAACAAAGGAGCTTTGGAATTATGAATAATATTGTCGATATTGAGAGAAGTTGATAATATAAATAAATCACCTAATGTCTACAATTTAATGAGAAAGTGTTAGAAAATTTCATGTTTCTCCCTTACGTCAAGTCATGACTCTGAGTCATTTAAAACAAATCTAATACTAACAATTTAAAAAAAATCAACAAACGTTTTGGAAATCATTAGAAAAATTTAATGAAAACTCAGCACAGTGTTGGGTATTATAGTTTAATATCATTTAGCGCATACAGTTTTAAATTATTTGATTTACATAAAAATTTATGCTACTATGCTAGTTGTTATATATTTTAAATGTTACTCTTGAATACAAGCATAAATGTCAAATGGCCTTTTCTTTGGGAGAGTTCACCAGATTATCAGGAAAATAGATATTCAAAAATAAATTTAAAAATGTAAGGATGAGCATAGCAGCAAAGATAGTATAGGAGACTAACTCATAGCATACACCCACGTTCTGAACTGACCACTCTGCCTACAACTTGTTTTATTTCAACAGCACCATCCTGTTGGGGTCAGGATGCCATTTTTGTAATGAGGAAGAAATTGTGGAGAGACGACTGGAACTTTCCTTTGACCTCTCTCCATCCCATTTCATGTTTTTCTGTCTGCTTGACAGGAGTAGATGGAGTTTTTGTGGAGTCAAAAACTTATACAATTTGGGGATTCTTCTTAAGAAAAAGTACATAAATTTTTGAGTGTAAAATTAGTTTTGAAAATGAATATCTATTTAAAACAGAAAATAAATTACAGCAAATTAGTGCAGCTTTGGAGCTTCTGGTCCCTTTAGCAATCTGCCATGAATATTCTCATCAGAGCTTGCCAGTCACACTGCCATTCCTGCTTTCCGAGAACACCTGACAATTCCCCCAGTTCTCACCACTGTCAAGGGCTGTGCCCCGCAGGGGGCATGAGCGCTAGAATCATGGTAAATCTCCCTCTGTTGATTGGCAACATTCTTTCTTAAATGTTCGCCTAATTCCCATAAACTTTTTAAAACTCAAAATGTGTTTTTCACCTGTGCTACCTTTAGGCTGCAAACTTCTAATACGTTTATTAAATGCTTCTAATAAATTTATTAAATCGATTATTAAGTACAATAATCAATGCTATAATTAAAAGGTACATCTGTTATAGTTCCTGTCCTCAAGGACTTTATTATCTAAGGGAAACTGCCATGGTAGTAAAAAAAAAAAAAAGTAATATAATTAATACTATAGTCAAAATATGCTATGTCTATTAGACTAAGAGCATGAAGGAAACAATAGACAATTATGCCTCAGGAAATAGGGAAGACTTTGTGGAGATGATGGAGCTCCTATTGAGCTGTGAAAGACGGGGAAATCGTTCGTAGGCAGAGGGGTAGACATCTGAGGCAGAGCCATGTCTCAGGTATAAAGGAGTGATCAAAAGCACACAGTTATAGATACCAATAAAAAAACCCCAGTTATTGAGAGGGGGTCTTTGATCTTATGATGGAAGGCTGTGAAGCCACCCTATGGAGCCTGTACCTACTGCATAGGAAGTATGTAAATGCTAATTTGTTACAAACAGAAGCTTGGCATGTTTGTATTATATTTTAGAAAGACAATTTTGTGAAGTGAGGTTTAAAAAACGAAGTGGGAAGACCGATTAGAAGACTGTTCTGTAGTTGAGGTTTCGATCCCAGTCAGTTATGATACTGCTACTTGACTTATGGCAAAGGAATCTTTAAAGAAAGGAGAATAATTTGCCAGAAGTTATGGTTCTTTGAATGTAATATCAAGTAATTTCAAAACTATTCTTTGATTCTAAGTAAAGCATAGTCATTGTTATTTTTTCTTTTGACTAATATTCAAAAATGATAGAAAACTACTTATAAACAAAACCTAGACATGAAAATTACTTATTGTAAGGCTTTTCCTCAAGAAAATTGTTAAAATTTTGTGAAACTGATCATACCCAGTGCTCACGAGGCTTAACTGATTGTGAAAACATGGGTAAATTGAAAGGCCACGTTGCTCTCCAATGTAAACTGAGTTTATTTGCGCTCTTTACACCAAGGAACTGGGAAGGTGAGACAGAGATGACATTAGCATGAGGGAGGGAGACGGGGAAAGACCGAGGTGAGGAAAGATCATGGGTGGACGGGAGCTCAGTGCAGGTATGCAAAACGAGTACACAATGGAGATTCAATGGCCGAAAAAAGAGAAGGGTGGATAATAGATGACGGGAGAAACGTGAAACACCAGAAGATCAGAACATGACGTTAGAAAATAAGGTTAGACTATACTGTTAGAAAATGCTGGAGAAGACAAAATTCCATCATTTAAAAGGTGGGAGAAAAATCAGTGAGCCTTTTCACGTTTAATGATGAAATATGTGGCTGTGACGAGCCGATCATGCATGGTTTCCCATGACATACTTTTTAAACATTTATTCAATGCCAATTTATTATCTTTAGTCTCCTTTAAATTACGGCAATGTGCTTAAAGTAGTGTTTAAATCCTCTAAGAGTTATTGGACTAATGTTTAAAATTGATCAAGACAACTCCTACTTTCATCCTCTTTGATTCCTGGTTTATCACAAATCCAACTTCAAATATTTATCAAGGTCACACTCTAGATCTGTATACCTCGCCTCTGATGACACAGTTTGTACATATTCTTTTGCTTGACCTTGGCACTTTCCTTGAGAAAGCCTTCTGACATTTAATCTTTGGTCCCAGTGACATTCTGCTCTAGCTCTACTGGACTGTCCAGCTGGGCCGGCCACCCCAGTAAGGTCAGCAAATATAATGCACAAATAGAGAGCAACTTACAGAGGGTGAGAAGGTAGGAGAAAAATAGAGAAATGTTCGTAAGGAAAGAATAAACAAGATGATTCCTGCACTCAAAATAACTTGTACTTGAGTAGAAGGTATGTATAACTAACACTAGACGATGGAAAAATGGCAGAATGTGAAAACATTGAGTAGTTTCTGAACTCTGACCTGCTATATTTATATTTTGGCCCAGTTTTGGATTGCAGAGGAACAGACGTGTTTTCTCAAGTCTGGGAACAAAGGAGAGAGTTTGATGGGAGGGACACAGCTAAGTGCCATTATAGCAGTATGGTTGCAAGCAGAATGTTCTCTTTAGTCCAAAGGAAGACACGAGCCCTTTGTCCACTGTCTCTCATACAACAAGATATTAGAGCATGTTACGATGTCATGGGAAAGGGGAAGGTAGATTTCAAGATCAGCTTATTCTGTGATATTGTATAAACCATGTAACTGTTCTGAAGCTCAGGTTTTTTTACCTGAAAAATGAAAATTTAATAATTATTAGGATGAATGTGATATAATAATGTAAATTAGCATGTAGGAGGGTTGAATATGTGAATAAGCACATTTTATCTTTCCATTAAAATGGGGCATTTGCAAATAACTAGTGTATTCATTTTTCAAACCCGATAAAGTTTTTTCAGTATTAAGAAAGACAAATTTTATAACATCTCTTCCAGGCGATCAGCTCTTTCTGATACACGCACATACATACACATCATATATATGATAAATTTTATGTAATACTAAATACATACGTTTAGAAATATCATAATTCTTGGACTCACGTGGCCCTAATATTGCAACATTCCTAAGAAGACCCACCTCGTTTCTAAAACTTTTTGAGGTTAGATGCTTCATATTATGTGTGCATGAAGCTCACGTCTGAGCACTTCCAGGAGTGAAGAATACAATAACTCTCAGTGTGAACATAGTCTTGGGGTTGTTCTGGCTGCTAGGAAATTCTTCCTCAGATTGAATTGAAAAGTGTATGCATTTTTAGCCTGTATCCATAGCTGAGACTACCCACTGGGACCATGGAAGTGTCAAAATCTGTAATATACTTTGTCAGTCTTATTTCTGCAGGTTAAACATCATAAGTACATTTAACTTATTTTTTCTGTGATGTCCTTCCAGTATTGGTTTATGTTTATTTCTGTACATCTCCCATTTTTGTTATGTATCTTCTTCGTTGTGGGACATGGAGTCCGTGGTAAACATAATTAATTGTCCTGGAGCCTGCTGGTGAATGTTGAACTGTGGGTTCTCCAAGTATCCTTCTGATGTGAATTCTGGTTGATATGCTGGTTTACATTAACGAGTAAGAAGAAAATGGAACAAGAAAGACCGAAGTCCTTGTTCTTTCATTGATGACACGAGAGATTTCTTTGCTGAATTGAATAATGGTTCTCTAACACTGGAAGTGCATTCCTCGAATTTTGAGTTATTCAGAACGTAATGGCTGTGGACACAGATGCACTTTTAAGTTTAATCACAATTCAACAGCTTGGGACAGGGTGAACATTACGTTTAATCTGCTTTATACACATTTTCTCCTTCACTTCCCTAACTTTAGACAATTCACAAAATGCAAAAAAGGGCTATATTTATAGGTAGAATTTTTTGATTTCTGTGAGTAAATACTACCATGATCAATATCAAGGTACCAATATGACTTCATCGAACACAAAGTCAGAAAGAGATACACAGAAGCACGCCATTTATGTAGTATTTCCACTATAAAGATGAAATTGAAATAAATAACCTCACGAGTATGGATGATAAAATATATGCACAGGGATGACTTCACTCATGGATCCCAGCTACGAGCATCCTCACGATGAGGATCTCTCCCAAGTGGCAGCCAGTCCTGTTCTCCTTTCACACCTTTTATCAGGAAATAACTGATTTAAAAGAGAATTTATCACTTTGGGGCAGGATCCAAAAATAAAAGATGTAAAGAGAAAGCAGGATATCCCAAGGAGAGCACATTTTACACTGAGAGTTAACATCTGAAAATTATGCACCTCGGTTCCTCGGTGCCAAGCGGTGTGCTTGGCCCAGGTGATGACTTGGGCTCCTTGGGATGGCCGGAGCTGGGAGCCAGAAAGCTGAGAGTCTCACGCTGGGGAACGTTAAGGCACTGCAGAAGAGTGTTCTCTTTGCTTTTTAATTTCAAAAAGCTAAGCTTTCAAATGGTTAAAAAACCTAGTCACGAACGCGTATTGCTTTATTGCTTACACCTTTCCTTGGGGCGCATTCTGTTCTTCATTTCCCTGACTCGTTCTCCTGTCTGCAGTCTTGAGCAGCAGTTCATTGCAGAGATCCCTGGGTTAAGTAGTGAGGGGACCCATTCCGGCTTCAGCACACTAAGTTTGGATGAGGGCGCAGAGTGCAGGAAGAAATTGAAACTTACAGTTGTGCTTAATTGGCTTTAACCCTTCAACATATTGTGTAGAAGTACATTGGGTAATAACATAGACTGTTGCTCTGTGCAGATGCTAAAATGTAAAATCCTTTCAATGCAAACTGCACTTGTCACTCCATCGACCATTCAAATTGTCAGAGATGTGTCAGCCAGCCCTAACTACCCTCTGCAGGCGATCTGGAGCCAGCCTGTTGTTTAATAACCAGCATTTAACAAGAAATAACATGTAGATGGGGTGTGTGGTTTAAAACATTGTGTTAAGCGTCATTAAAACTCAGTCTCCTAAGAGCCTTATTAAAAAAGTCCTTTCCTCACCATAATAAACCATTTCTCTGTGACTGTTTCGATCTAGCTGCTAACAATACAAACAAAATGCCTCTTAATTTAGCATCCCACTAGAGGGCCATTGTGATTGTAGAACTGTAAAGGCAGGGAGAAAAAAACAGCCCTAAACCACCCTTCCCAAATCCCACCTAATCAGTGATACTGAAGCACCAGGAGCCTTTGAGTTTAGAATTTATTTTTACGGTTCTTTTTCTTTCTTCTCTTCTACCTATGTGCGGTGATTATTTGAGGCTGTGCCTTTGTTCAGGACTGGGAGGAAAGGTTGCTGATGACTTAGAAATGGGCCCTGCATCATGGGGTCAGCAATCTGCAGGTTGCCAGAAGTTTCATGTATGAAACTTCTTCTATTAGAATTCATATGCTCTTGAAGCTACTATTTATTTGAAAAGAAAATGGCATTTGCTTACCCTACGGTAAGTCTGAAGTCCTCCCATCCTATTATGGCAAGAGAAAATATACATATAATTGTGTCGATTAATAGAGATAATGATTCAGATCTTCTATGGCAGAAACAAAGAAAATCCAATTCTGTTTTAGATCTTCCTCCTTTGAAAACGCAGATCCCCATTTCCTCTGTGCAACTATCCCCACTGCTTCACCCACAGTTACAGAGCTAATGAAATTGACAAATCACAAATACATTTTGATAGAGGATGCTAACATATTAGATTTAAGAAGATTTCATTTTAATATTTTGTGTCTATTGAATAGGTCTTTGAACCTGTAGTATTTAAAGTGACCCAAGTGGAAGTATAGAGGATTGTAAGTGACAATTGTAAGTTGATTGAAATTGAGATTTGCTTTCTTTTCCAATGACTACCAAGGAAGGGGAAAATGTTTTATCTCATTTCTAGTTAATTTTACCTCCAAAACTGAGACACGGTGCCAAATACAATGCTTTTATTTTCAATCATGCTGTTTATCCAAATGCTGTAGGAAAAAGTATTTGTATTCCAGATTCTCTAAAGTTCCCTGAAACAGAATAATTCTCCAAAGTTCATAAAAGTTCATGGTATTTGTCATTTAAATATACTGAAGTTCAGGAATATAGTATTTGAAATTCAACAAAACATAATAATCATATCTTTTATTTAATAAAGGGTGATTTACCTTTAAAATAGTTATAAATTGTTAGAAATATTTGATATTTCTCACAAACATCGACATCGTTGCTAGTTACGATACATACTTGTTTCCTTATGCTGTTTTAGTAATATAAATCCTAAATATTATTTTGAATATAAGTTGGGTTGGTAAGCCAGACAAACTAATGATATTACTCATTGTAAATTTTCTCTAGAAACATTTAACTTAAATGATACAAAATGATCATTTCCTGGTCCAAAAATATTAAACAATCAGCAATTTCATATGATTCAACTGTCTCCTTCTGAGATTAAAGTGAATTTCAAATGTTGCTATATCGGTTTCTCTGAATATAAGGATCAAGTTGCAAACAGCCTTTCCTTATGAAAGAATGACTCCAGCACATATATATTACTTTAATACATTTTTCCTAAAAACCCAGTGAAGAAGACAAATAAAAGCTTTATCAGTGAACCCAGCATTTCTTTAAACCAGTTCAATTTGAATGTACGTGCTGATGGTGAAGGAGAGATCCGGGAGATTGAATTACTTACTTTGTAAGGATGTCGTGTCAAAAGTGTGTCCAATGTTGATTAGAGGAGAATGTTGTATTCTCACTCCCTATCTTATCTCCAGAGGGGTAGTCCTGTGAATTCACTACCTTTTCACCACATCAAAATTCATTTAGGGCCCAATAAAATCTGCCAGGTGATTCCCAGAAGGCCCTCTGGGGATAGAGCCATTAGTAAAGTACACAATATAATCAGCATGTAGACTGTGAAATCTATTCACACCATTGTGATATAAGATACTACCTGTAGTCAACTGTACTTTGGTTTTGAAATCTCTCCAAACTGTGTTCATATGTGGCATCTTTTCGAACCACTTCTCCTTCTCAGGTACTATGTATTTCAGCAATTTAAAAAAGTTATTCAATATTTTATCTCCATAGAAAGTCTTTCATCTAAAGTTAATCCATTAGAAAGGTCCGATGGCATTCACAGATGTACTATAAATTAGATCATTCATGTTTTAACTTTTACAAATAAAATTTCACATAGAGATTATGACGATTTTCCAGAAATGGAGAAGCTGGCAGTATAACGTGCTATGTTATCAGGTATTGATGTGCAATTAAAAAAAAATGAGCTCAAATGTGAATTTCTATTCATTTAAAACCAATTTTTTTCAATGCCCATGTACAGGCTATATTAAGCATTGTGGATCTCAAAATAGAAATAGATCTCGCCTTGTTGAGTAGTGAGTGGACTGAAAAACAAACATAAGCACCAACAAAAAGTGCACAGGGAGTGGGGCCACCAGAGAAGCACCTTTGTTTAACCAGAAAATGCCTTTTACTTGATGAGACTTGAAGACCCATAAGAAATCTTCTAAGCAAAAGAGTCAACATGAATAGCAACCATGCAATTACAGAGCTTTGAAGGAGCTTGGAATTTGGGGGTAAGTTGTGAGGTCTAGATCATTAGGTCAGTACTGTGAAAAGTAAGTTTCACCCTTTGTGAGTATGAGTGGCAAGTAAAGAATTTTGAGCAGATGAGAAATATGGTGAATTGAATTGTGATTGATTTCTCTGATGGCCGTGTAGATAGGTAGATTGAGCAGGCATGAGCCTGAGGGGTGAGATATGATGCTGACAGCCCAGGAAAGAGATGATAAATGTCCACACCAGTGCACCTGATGAAAGCAAGAGGATGGATAAAAGAGACATGTAGGGACAAAAGTTGATTGGACTCAATAACTTATTAAATATGAAATGTAAGGAAGATAGGACAAAAGGATTTAGTGTGATGCCTAGCTTGAGCCCCACATTTGTTTCAATGAATATTTATATTCTAAAACCATCTAATCTATTTCCCCAGCCTACCTTACTAAATTCTCCATTTTGGGTTCTAATATTTACTTTAAACTCATTGTGACCAATTGCTCTCTTTAATTGTTTCCCTAACATTACCTTTCTTCTCTCTCGCTCTCCAATGCATACTTCGTACTGAAGCCAACTGATATTTCTTAAACATAACTAGACATCCAAAATCCTTAATGCTGGCTATTAAGGTCTTGCCATCATCTTGAGCCAAATCTCACACCATTAACTGCCTCCTCCATGCATACAACTTCTGTGACTCACTAAACTGGACTTTCTTTCTTGCATCAGTAAATTAATATGTTCTCTTTTTCTGAATTGCTTCTTCTATCCTCTCAACTCTTAACATGAGTAACACTTATTCGTATTTCTCAAGTCAGCTTAGGTATTACTTCCTCCAGACTAGGTTAAGACCTAGAGATAAGTTTGCATAATGCTCTAAATCATTTTTTTTGTTACTGAATAAATACTCTTCATAAGGAATGATACAAATGTATGAAATTGGAGTATAATATTTTAGAGTTGGGGTGGTCATAAGTGAAGGAATACAGTTGAATGGAGGGAAGGATAATTAACATTTAAGAGGTAAAGGATCTGTGGCGTTAGTTTGTTACATGGGTCAGATACAAAAAAGTTAAAGGCCTTCAAGATAAGAGCAAGCTTGGAGTGGTGACTGGTATGGGAAACCAGGTCTCACAGTTAATAGAGAGTTGCACAGGTGGATTGTAAGGACATTCAAGAAGGAACACTTTTTGGGGGACATGTGGTGCAGTGACCTGGGAACTGCAATGGGCTACTAGTAGAATGAAGATATGGTTATTGGCTTTGTGGAATTTATTTAATACTGGAAAAAGAGTCCACATTGGGAAAATAAACCAGGGAGCTAGATATATGGACTAACGTGGGGATGAAAGTGACAGAGAGGAGAGAGATGAAGGATGATTATACTCGACAAATGGCAATGAGTGACAGCAGAAACAGAATTTTTCATTTCAAACTTCCTGAACAGAATTTAGATTAAAATTATTTTGTTGGAAAAACTGACACAGCCTCCATGTGGTTGGAGACATAACACTTATATCCTGCTGTCGAATTTCATTTGCACTAGAAGGAATAATTAAACAGATCTCTGTGTCTGAAGAGTGGGAAGTAAGACAGCGGTATTGAACATCGCGTGGGGAAGGTGTATACAAACTGTCGCCTATGGCCTGAATCTGGCCCTCAGGCTGTTTTTATGTAGACCCCAAGCGAAGAATGGTTTTCTATTTTTATATGGTTGAAAAGTAGCATTTATATTGATCGCTTTATAATTTGCCATGCGCCATTCTAAATCTTTGAATTTGTTAGCTCTTTTAATCTTTAGAACAGCTCAGTGAGGTTGGTAGTATAACTCATTTTTAGATGAGAAAATTGGAACTTTGAGACATCGAGTAAATAGAAAAGATAATACAGCCAATGAGTAGTTCAGCTGGAATTGAAACTCAGTGAGTCTCAACACAGACCCCATGTTTGAACCTACTTTCTCCTATGAAAAGGTACCCAACACGATAAGTGCAAACGAGAGCGATGCAGGAAACTCATTGTGGTGCAGTCCTCAGGTGAACTTTCAAAGAAGCAAGGGAAGGTTTTACAGGAGTGAGACTAAGTTTCTGCCATAATGACACAGAATTCACTTTGAATCCTAATCAAAATCTTTTTCTTCCCCAAGAAAGAACTCCATTCTGATTAGTAGAATTTTATTACAAAATTTTAACTCAGTTATTATTGTTATTATTAGTAGTAGTATATTTTTAATTCCATCAACTGAAAATTTGTAGATGTTTGTTGTTCTGTCTTGTTTGATAAGTACCTTCATCGTATCGTTGATTTTGTCTCTTGGCTCATAAGCCTAACCCATTTGCTATCTGACCCTTTACAGAAAACTTTAACAGCTTTTGACTTAGAGTTACTAAATTACTCGACTGCAAGTTCCTTCATCTCAACTGAAAACTAGGATAAATATGGAGTATACAAGATCAAATTTACCATCAATATCTGATAAGACCAATTGAATGGTTTTGCATCCTTTCATACTTAGACTTCTCTTACCAGTCTTCAATCCATTATTCTATCACTCTGAGTTTCTCATTAACTAGAGGAACCAAACTCGAATGTCGCCCAATGCGGGGAGTTTGCTTTCTCCGTAGGGGATTTTGCCAGTGGGAAGTGCATCTGTTCTTGCTGTTTGAGATTTCTTTGTTAGCTATTCCTCCCCCACAGTCAATATCAATTGTCCCCTGTGCATATAGTCACATCATTTCTGCCAAACTTTACCAGATGTTAGTTGTATTACTGAGAAAGGAAGGTGGACAAAATCCAAAACCCCAGGTAAGCTATTTCCTGCCAATCTCACCTTAAATCCTAGGTGATACATATATGCAGAAAATTCTGCATGTAAATCATCTCACAGTCACTGTTTCAGAGTCAATCAAATCTTATCTTAGTACATGCTGTTATATTTGTACATAATAAGGAGGCCTAACATAATATCCTTTTTTGTTTGTTTGTTTCTAAAACTTGGATTAGTCTTAGTACAATTTTCAGTTTTCTACATATTTATAGATCTAAGAGAAAATGAACTCGATGTCACTGATGTAAAAGGCATATACCATCAAACCCGGACTGTTAATTCCTAGTCCAAAAATAATGCCAAGGAGACAAAGCTATGTAGAGTCTGTCTTCTTGAGAGGGCCAGTCAAGGGACACAGCCAGCCAGAGACAAGTTCCCAGGAGAGAATCAGGAGAACGCGTTTCCTGAAATGGCTTTCCTTTCTTTCCCAAATAACTCTCTGGAGATCTCCATCGACTGACCCCATAGTCTGAGGGGACCAGGTAAAAAAATAGGGTAGAAAAGGGCGGGGAGTAAATTTGGAGAGACCACTAGAAGATATTTCTCATTACTTCCCTTTCCTTATGCAATCTCTACTCACCTGTGTCTATGAGCCTGTTGATGCACTAGACCTGGATCCACTGCAGTGAATGAAGCTCATTCATTCACGGTCTAGTCCATTCTGGTGGGTAGTGTAGTGCTGTGGAAAGAAGGAGTTCGATCAAGGAGTGCTCGTCGTGAAGGGCACAAAACATATGTAGATCAAATAAACACTTAAGAATCACATATAAAGCATTTTTCTCTTTTGTTATTTTCACAACAGATGGTCGAATGAAAAACTTCAATACTCAGAATACTGATTTAATAATGCAGTCGTATCAGTAAAGCTCATTTAGAATATACAGTTAGATTTCATTCTTGATTATATGTGCAAATACCTCCTAAAAAAAGAACAGCTTAATTTGGGTTCAGTAGCCATTTCAAGACTTTGAACCTTACAGTTTCTACATTTTTGTGTAGTATGATACTCTAGGGAAGCATTTGTAAATTTGCATTTGTAAATTGAAATTTATCCAGTCTTATTTCTAGGAAATAAATAATACTGCCATGGAAGAGAAGTTAAGTTCCTATAGAAAATCTATTGCACTATGGTATAACACAAGATAAACCAGTAATCATCAATTTGGGGTGTGTTATTAAAGTTAATAGAATAAAGTTGATACCCCAAATACTATCACTAAAAGTGCCACATCATTAACAATAATAAAAATACTCTATACAAGTATAAAGAGCCTGCTCAGAGAAAGAAAAAAAAAGTTACTGTTACAGTAGATTCCAGGTTCTTAACAGAAAAGATTTAAGTTGAAACTTATTTCAGTTTGCCATTTTTCTCAAAGATGATTCTGTAGACTAGAAACCAGTAATTACTATACTAGATATTGATCTCTTTTTTTAAAGGACATTATCATGTCCTTAAGATTATGTAGTTTCTCTGTAATAGATCAAGCAAGACCCTTTCATCTACTTTTTATGCTCAACTAACATTCCCATATTTTTTCCCATTAATTGATTTGAAGCTAACTCTCTCTCTTAAATATACTTTTTTAAAATCCTCGAATGTAGGTACATTGTGTATCAATGTAGCCATATTACATAGACTTTTTAATTTTTATTTAATTTTTATTTTGTTTTAAATCAGTAATTCTAGTTTATACTTTATTCACATTAATTCTACTCTTTGTTATGTTAACTATCCTTCCTCTTTGTGTTCAAATCACAATTTCGATGACGATAGACTCTGTACAGAAAATGGTGGTGTACAAGCAGAGACAGTCCCTACACACGAGCTGAGATTAATTAAGAAGCATCAGCTTGAAAATTCACCTAACTTCATGGTTTTTGAACCTTTTTTTGAAAAAATTTTTAATTCTCTTCAGTATATGAATGGGTGAAAGATACTGGGCCAGGAGATGGAAAAACAAAATGAAAAAGCCGTGATCTCTACCTCTCAGGCCGGCCGGGAAGACTGGCACCCTTACAACTTACTAGGGTTAATATGGTAAGAGCACTGGAGACGCTCATAGAAATGATGATGGCGAAGAAGGTTCAACAGAAAGAGTACATGGATGCTTTAGGGCCTGAGATATATGTCTAACTTTTCTTCTTGATTACTGCGTGTGGGATTCATTCTAAATGCTTTATATGTTAGCTCATCTAGTCCTCACTGCAAGACCCTTTGCGATGAGTCTCAAGGTCACATACTTAGCACTTTGCGGGGTCTGGATTTGAACGTTAATGTTCACTCACTAGAGCCCACGTTCCTTGGGGCCAAATATCAAATTAAGAATAGGGTTAACTTATTCTTGCTAGCAATAGGGAAGTATCAACGGGTGATTTAAGAAGAACATAATGAATGCATTTATATATTTAAGATAGATGATTCTAGAGTCAGTTTGGGAAATCGAATGGAAAAGAACACTGAAGGAGACTTTTGTCTTGAAGGGAAGAGGGCTGGACTGGGCGTGGGGTGTGGGGGTCTTGCTTACTCTGATCTGTTCCACCTCCACACCCACCATCCCGCTTATGAACTGGGTCATAGGAACTACTAAAGAAGTGTTCTCTGTTCACCTGCTACCTCAGAGAATCTCATCCAGTTGCTCCCCACTAAAGCCACTTACTCCTCACCTTTTCTGCACACCTGGCTTTGAGATTCCGGGCATCGCCCATGACAACTTGCGCTTCTCCTGCATGTCCTAGCATCTCCTAAAATACGGATTCCATTTCCTGCAGTTGTAGCTCATTCTTTCCCACTTTTTCACCAGCTTTATTTCCTGGGAATCCCAGTCTGAGTCTGAGCGTGGCTAGGATACTTCAAATCGAGTGAGGGTGCCGTATCAACAGGAAACTCCATCCTTTTACTCGGTGATCTGTCTGAGCCTCAGAGTGGCTCTCGATGCATCTCTGTTTCCCTACCCACCTGTTATAAGTCTCAAAGTCCAATGGGCTTTGCAGGGTCTAGGTTGCAAGGTCTAGGTCAGCATTACCTGGCCTTACCTGGGGATAGCACAGCCCTCTCTTGTGCCTGTTGTTAACATCTCCTGTCGGATTTCTACAAAATTTGCCTGGCAGATTTGCACTCTCTTATCGAGTAGGAGTAGTTAATAATGCATCTGCTCTCCTGCCTGTACACATTCACACAGATGACACCAGATGTGTCGTTGTGTATATTGTGACTAAAGGCCTCATCCTAGCTAGCAGCCACCACACAGAGAACATAACAGATTAATTCATTGTGATGTTCAAAATCATATGCATTTGTAATATGAATTATTTGCTTAATTAACACCTTCTGCCTTAACAAGGAGTGTTATATGCATATGGAAACATCTGCTGGGCCTGGAATCCTGATGTGAAATGCAAGATTTCTGAAATTTAAACATTTGCACAGATGCATGAACGCACAATCAATGGCTATAACCAGCCTAGCTCTCATTTAACCGAATGGTTTTGTGGTGAAAAGCGTAAAAAGAACCACAGTTCATGATAAGATAAGCTGGATTCCTCATAGGCTCCTGTATGTAACAACTATTATTCTGGTCATCACAGTGCTTGTGGTTTGTTAGACATTTAGATTAACCAGAGGAATTCGTATCAATTTGAAAAAGCTGCGTAAAATAAAAGTCACTCTGTTAAAGTAGGTAAGAAAATTCCATGGAGAAGTGGCAGGGCTGTGGCCCTCCATGCATGAGTAGAGAGTCAGGATTTGACCGATTTGTCTCAGGATTCGCAATGCCCCTCCTAAGGCAAGCGTAGCAAGAAAATCAGTTGTAATATAGAATATAAATGAATACGACAGTATATTGGACAGAGTTTGGGGTAAAATCAACTTAGCGTTCATGATTCGGAGTTTCAGTTTAGTTTGAAAGGCAAGTAGGAGTCATCGTTGGAATGCAGGTGAATGAATGAACTGTGCAATGTAAACCAGCAGTGCAAATAGTCGCGTATAGTCTAATAGCTTTAGCTGTAGTTCAATCACAGAGTGTTTAGGAGTAAAACCAGATATATGATGGTAAGAATCAAAAAGAAATGCAGAGACACAAGAAATATCTGAGAGAGAAAAGCTAAAAATAAGTGAGTCACTGTTTTAATCCTTTGAAACTATGAACACTTTGAAATATTAATAATGGGAAAGATTTTAGGGAAGAAAAGGAGTTGGCTACTGGGAATGTAAAAATAATTTCTGCATAGAAATATTAGGTTTTAGATATTGATGTGCAAGTAGAAATATTTTTAAAAGTCCAAAAATTAAATAAGTAAGTAAGTAAGTAAATAAATAAATGAATAAATGATAATCAGGTCGAGTCTCCATCAGTAAAATGATTCAGAAAATCTGGATATTATTGGCTGACCAGCAGATGGACCAGATGCAGCAACTTTAGTTTCCCATCTGTTTGGCTTTTCCAGTTTTACCGTTAACATTGCCTCCTTTCAAGCATTCCGTGTGTGTGTGTGTGTGTGTGTGTGCGCGCGCACACACACACACACACACACACACTGAGCATCAGCGTTGGAAAACAGGCAACAGTAGGTTGAGTACTGAATGAAAAGTGTAGGGATAGAGGTCGCAGACGCCATGGTGTGGTGAGGTCTGTAGAGTATCAAGGGCAAAAGCCACTGCTCTTTTTCAATATTTGCCTTAAAAAGATGTCATGAAGTAAAATGTAACTATTTGCCATATAACTAGGATAAAATAACCACCAATCTTTGAAAAAAATTTTAGGCCCAGTCATAACCCCACATGGATGTGACGCCCCACATCCATGAAAAAGTCCTGGAGGAATAATGAAAGGAGAATCAGCTCAGACTTTTGGGATGAGAAGATTTTAAGATAAATCACGCTAATCTTAAGGAGCAAGTAGGAGCCAAGACAGAAAATGAGTAAACAACTTGAAGATCTCAGAGGCTTACAAAAGTACATATCTAAAATATCTGTAAGTGAAAATGTAATTTTAAGAAATGACAATTTTTGCTACCCAGGTTTTATTATAAATACAATTTATTTTATACATCACACCAAAAGAACACATAAGAGGAAGCAGACATTTTAGAAATGAAAGGAATAAGGAAAACTCAGTACCTGAAAACCTTGAGATGCCGTCGTCTGTAAAAATAGATTGTAAATTCAGGAAAAGCATTTTAACCCTAATTAGAACAGAATAGAAACATTAACTTTAGAGAAAGGAGTTGTGCCCTGTTACTGAAAGCCTTGAATAAGAGGTAATTATCCAAGTTCATTGTTTTTCTTTTGTTTTAGCGCTGTTTTCTTTATCATAATTCCACATCAAACAAAGTAATCCGTGACAATTAAAGAACTCGTGTTCCTCTGATTTCTATTCTGGACATTTTGTGACAATTATTCTTTGTTTAGAGATCCCTCTGTTTGTTGTTGTTGTTGTTGTTGTTGTTGTTGTTTATTCAGAGCCTCTTTTCAGCTGCCTATTTCGTTTTTTTTTCCTTTGACATTGACTTGCGTTTCTTTTAACGCATTTTTATTTTCACTTTGATATTTGTTACTTGATTAATAATAATCCCGTGAAATGGTTTCCTAAGTGGGAGCTGGCCCGCATTTGAGTCACCTTCCAGATGACTAATGGGAATTAGAGGTCCTTTTTTATGTCTGCCCAGGATTTCCCAGCCACGCGCCGTTTTCATCCTTGGGAATGTCCTGAGATCAGTTCCTAGGTCTCACTCCGAATCCCCTCAGTCACTCCCAATTTCTCTGTCCTCCTTTCCCTTGAGAGAAATGCTGCTTTTTCCTTCCTAGTTTCCTTCAGAGGAACTCTCATTCATTTCTTCTCAGATTCGATTATTTTTTTGTTCTATCACGATAGTCTTGAAGGCTCACGTAACCCAGATCTGAATCCTTAGCAACTGAAAAACGACCTCAGCTTTCTCTGAGAATTTCAATATTAAACTTCAGGGAGTGAGGACAACATTTTCGTTTCACTCTCTTAGCATGGCAAAGGAGATAAAACAATAAACTTTCAATATTAGAACAATCCCAACAGTGTAACGCTGCCTCACGGTCAATAAAAAATATTTATTAAGTGATTAATTGATGTAGCTGAAGGCTCATCCCTTGTCACTCTCCACCAAAGAGGGTAGAAAACCTTTCTTACAGCTTGACATGGACCTGTTGACGCAGTTTTGTTCCCAAGGGTAGGACAGTAATCTGGTGTTGACAGTGGAGGGTAAGTGATCTCCGAGATGGCTCTTTCTTTCTTTGTAAAATGATTGAAAGAGGCAGGAATAACTGATATGAAGATGACAGGAGATGTCACTCTATTTGAGATGGTTTTTCAACAAGTTAACAAGTTCATCAACAGAATGGCCAATGCATTTGCTATATCTCAAATAACTGAAGCCATAGGTGACAGAGAGAGGAGAAAAAAAACTGGTTATAAATGCAAGTACAATATATTATATATATTATATCTAAATTACAATTATATATATTTGGAAATATTACCATATAATTAGTTTTCAAGTTATTTAGTTTAGATGTAGCATGCCTGAAATTATTAACAATATTCAAGGTTTCATATATTTTTAGAATATTTAAACACCCAGTTTATGCACATCTGATTTTTACGTCCTTCAAATTGTGTCTCATATTGATTTGACGAGGGAAATTAGTGTATCACTAGGGCATAATTAAATTCCTGCCTTCATAGTTGTGTTATAGAAAGGTGAAAATTTTGAGTTCATGTAGAAAACATTTAAATTATTCAATAATTATGAAACCATTCGGGCTGTTTTCAGTTGCCTATGTTTAAAAACCTGGTAACGTTGCAGCAAACGCAGTCACTGGGCAGCCTGAGCACTGTCTGGAACGATAGAGGGACAGTTGGCTCTATAACCTGACAAGGCTGGACTCCCTCCTCTGTCGGCAGGGTGCCTCCTTTTACCTTTGAACCTAACCTGCCTTAACTTTAGGCAGTAGTAACAGCTGTTTAGGACTGTGATGTTTCTTTGTCTCTTTTAAAATTAAACATGTAAACCAACAAGATTTTCTCTGACAATACCTTTTTCTCTCTAACAGCTGAAGACTTGATTTCCTCATGGGATCCTTTTGAATTAACTAGGTTTAGGCTTCAAGTCAATCTTCCTCCATCTCAGAGTTATTTAAACATTTTGGACTAATGCTACTGTTTTGCACTTGCATTTATGACAAGTTTTTTTTTTTTTTCCTCCTTCTCTCTCTGTCACCTATGGCTTCAGTTATTTGAGATATAGCAAATCCAATGGCTGTTCTGTTGATGAACTTGTTAGCTAGTTGAAAAACCACCTAAAAATAGTGTTCGACATCTCCTATCTTTCTCATATGGCTTAACTCCTACTTGATCTATGTTTTCCACAGATTTAAAAATAAAATAAACAGCTGCAATTTCTCTTTCACTTGGGTTTGCATGTAAAGTATAGTGGACCATCTGACACTAAGACCCACTCGGCAGGGAAAGCAAATGTCCCAGGAGTGGCGATGCAGCAATAGCTCTGGAGGCTGCTTCATGGCCCCTCGTTCAGCCCTGGTTTTATCTTTACTGTGGTAAATGGTTTTCTATAAGCTCAGATGCACCTCGCGCTGACTCATCTAAAGCTGGACGTGTGTCTTCCCATCCTCTGCCTTGGAGAATTCTCTGACACCACAGCAACTTACTTAACCTACTTGACCGTCTTTGAAGGGAACGATTCTGGTTGTCACTAGTTTTTATGCTTCTCAGAAGGTTTTAAAAGGTCAAGCCAACCTTGGTACTTAGTCTTGTCCAGGTTTTTTTCCCTTTTGTGTTCAGTCAACCTCCTCCTCTTTTTCTCCTGCCTCATGAGATGATTTACCAGATCAACTACTTGCACCCAAGTAGTCTCATGGACGATGTCCACAAGGCACAGTAAGCCTAGATATGGTGAAGACGAATCCAGTCTGCGGTGAGTTTCATGCAGGAAGAAAAGAGCGTGGTGCCATTTTTATTCTAGTCAGTCAGTCTGTTCACGTTGGGATTCCCGTTGACAACTGAGCAAATGAGATCCTTGGTGAGAGCAGGGTAAGGTACAGCCAGACTGGCCAATGCCAGCCCGGGGCTCCTGGCCCACCGCCATCAGAGGACTGAATTTGCTGGAGAGAGGCCCTGAGTCAGAAACCCAGAGGTGACACTGGTTCAACGTGTCAAGTAAAATGACAAAGGCTGTGATTCAGACGCTACATAGAAATCCCAAACTCATCTATAGAACATGAGCTAGGATGCCTCTGCAATAACTCCCAACATGTGGGCTGCTCACCAAAGTTATATGACTTCTTTAGTTTCTGCTTTGCAAATGAAAGGCATTCGTCATCTTTTTACTTCATCTTCCTATCTGAGGAAAGTAGGAGCTGATGAAAGTCAGTGTTTTTCTATTTTACGTTAAGGGAGTGGAGCTACTTGGAGGTGAGAGAGATGAAAGAGGAGGAAGGCTCACTTCCCACCTCCCTCTGACCTTGGAACACCTGAACCATTTCCACAAAACCCCTCTTCTTCTTCTCGGTCAATGAGTTTTTGTTAAGACAGGAAGCTTTTCTTGTTTGGCTTTATATTCTCCATCATGTCTATTTGGTAAAAAGATTCAAAACTTAATTAACTTCCACAATGACCTATCTTGATAAGGTAAAATGAATAATTCATAGAGGATGCTTATATTTCTGAAGCATTAGCATGGAGCAAAATAGAACAAAGTGGTACCTTTAAGGTCTAGAAACATCCAACCAGTAACTAGATAAAAAAAATAACCACTGAGTTGGCTTAACTTTTTTTTTATGAAAAAAAAAAAAAAAGAAGTCATGTGGCATAGTTTGAGTTATCATTCTAGGCTCCATGTGAAAAATTTTCCATAGGAACTGACTGAAGTCTTGCGAGTCATAAGATCTGTGTTCAAAACTCAACTCAGTCACGTGATGACCACATAACTTTGGGCAAGTCCCTGATGCCCCTGTTTGCCCTTCTTCTAAATTAGTGTTAACATGAAGGAATCTCCAAAGCCCCTTCGAGCTCCGATAATTTTATTCTAGTTCATGAGCAGCTCAAATGTTCAGAAAATATTCTAGAATCAATAGTACATGGGTAATCAGATTCTTAAATGAAGAAAATGAGTCATTTTTGGATATTTGCACTAAACATGGAACAATCATTTTATTCCTCTCGAATTGCACACTTATTTTTAATTTAGGCACTAAGGTGTAGATTTAAATGTTGTTGGATGAATGTTCTGGCCATTTTTATAAAAGAATAATACTCTTGGGAGATTAAAAATTATAAGATGCAAAAAAGCCTGGAAAATGTAAACTGTATTTTAGTGAACCAACTGATTCTGCAATTGTCAAATACATTTATATTCACATTCACAGTAGATTTCATTACAGATTTTAGCATATGTTTACCATATAATTAAAACCTTTATAATGTTTGAAGACATCTTTCCTAAAAGAACAAATGCAATACAGATACAGAAATCAAGTGACATAATGTATGTTAAAAAAGTTAAATCATAAACTGTTATAAACGTATAAATGAGTATTATAATTAGATATAACACAGTTACTGAAATAGTGTAAATTGTTTCTAGACAATTAAAAAAGTCAAACTGATCAATTTGATGTCATATTTTTATTCTTGTTGTTTATTTCAGTAGTCTCGTTAGAATTTCATTCTTCACAACTGCTGATTTTACTAACACATTGATATGAGCTAAAGAATAACAAAGCTGACCAGTTTTTGTGGTGTAAGCTTTAGCTGATTTTCTAGGCCACTGTTGGTGAATCGTTAGCTCTCTCTGTAGGATAATGAAATATGAGCATTAGCAAGAGTGTAATGGGGTAGAAGTGGGGATGAAACTTGAACTACAAGGATGAGGGAATAGAGATTCGGAAGAATTACACTAGGGAAGAGAGGGAACCGCACTAGCAAACTATAGTCATTTAGTTAGATCAGACTCATGGCAGAGACTTGCTTCTCTTCAGCCCTGTCAGGACAGAGAGTGGTGGAGTCAGTGTGAGAACCTGCAATCCACAGATTTATTGGCTTTCCCTATAAGGCCTACAGACTGCCCATAGCAGCATCCTCTTCTCTCTAGATAAAGGTATACGGGAGCTTCTAAGGTCTCCTTAGCCACTTCCAGGCACCTCTTCTAAGGGTGCCAGGAAGAAGAGTCAGCATCCTGGTATTGAGTAGGTTTTGGAAATCTTCCTTGGTGATGAGTAAAAACACAATGAGAGTACAACTAATTGTTCCTTGTGATGCATACGTAAGTTAATTTCAATGCTCAGTGAATCAATGAATCTACCAGTCTAATAAATGTTGAGTCCCCCCCCAAATATGCATGTTACATAGAAAAAACAAAACAAGTAAAGTATAATAATGAAATTAGAATAAAAAATATGTTTTACAGATGAGCTATTTTATGTCCAAAAGTTGATATTTTGGATTCTTCTCCTAGTTATTTGTATAGAAAAATATTTTCCCTCTCAAAGAATCAAGCTACCCATTCTTATCCTTTCTGGCCCATCGATCCAGGCTTTCCTGCAAGGAAAGTGTCAGGGCATTTTTGGAATGTGGACAGCAGCCTTTATGCTTGCTGTCTGCATGGCTGAGGGGTTAGGATCTAGGGGATGATGAAAGGTAAATTGTACTTGATAAATTACATTATTTTTTCTGCAATCCTGATGGTATGATTGTGTGCCTCAGTCAGCCTGCTCCCTATGCACAGAGAGCAGAAGTAGATTCCCTGAGGCAGTAGAAAAATCAGCATTCGAATACAGATGTCCCAAAGTTATACTCACTTGGTTTACTGAGTCATGATGTCTGTAACTTGGTTCTGAATCTGTCCTGCTGTCTCGCAGGCATTTAAACGTCTGCCAACCAAGGCTATAAAGGTGGCTTATATGAACATAACCTTACAGTCTCTAAACTTTCATTTTTTAAGAAAAGATTATTTTTTATAATGTAATGAACATCTGCTAAATATAAACTTAATAATCCCCTATAAAAACATCAGAATAAAAGGAAAGGGAAGGGTAAGATATGTTATGTACATTACTTGAAGGTTTATAGTCTGATTTTGTATTGGGACCATTGACTTATGTCCTTTGGCCCACGCAGATCACTCACGTCTCCGTGTTGGGAGTCAGTGGTCATCTTTATGTTGATGTAAGAGGCTTTTTTTTTAAGAGAAATTATTAATAGAATGCTTACCCTAAGTCTGGGCTTGATATTCAGAATCTTTTCCAAATAAACAAATTTCAAAGTGGAAATGACTTTTACCTCTATCTTCAGTAACAAACAACCTTGATAGTTTGTAGAGGACTAAACGCTGCTTATAGGCACGCTTTTCCTGTTGGTCAATGCCATTGACTTTAGAGAATATCTGAAAATAGACATCTCAGTTCACTGCAGCTTTTTTCCAATTTTCCCACAAAGTTCCTTTTCCTTTTTTCATTAAAACCAATTAGGCACATTGCACTGGCAGAGATTAATACTGCTAAATGTCAATGATGTGTCTGCTTTGAAAAAACTATCGAGCCGGAGAGTAAATAGCAATACAATAAAAATGCCCTGACACTTTCCTTGCAGGAAAGCAGAGAGCTATCAGATGACGGGAAGAGTAAAGAAGGTGATAATAATGGTTAATCGCTAAATTGACTTCAGTAGTTTATGTGCCTAGAAAGTCAACTGAATATACATATAGAAAACAAAGCAAACCTAAAAAGTCTTGCTGGTCATAGCTGGTGGGTCATAGCTGGTGGCACAATCTTTGACGTAAGTAGTCACTGTTGGCGACATTTTCAAGAATGTGTTGAAAATGAAAAAGTGAACATTCCCCTTCTCGATGGCTCAAAATATCATTAATTAGCAGCATTCTTGAAAAACCTTATTGTCCTCTAGGCATATGGACTGTGTTGTTCATCTCTAAAATCTAGTTTCTATTAAAAAAATTTCTCATTACACAGCAAAACACCAGTACGGCAGAAATACTTTTCTTAGTTAGAAACCAAAGTGACTGGCTATATCAGTGACCAGCAAACTCTGACTAGGGGACCAAATCTGGGCCACCGCCTGTTTTTGTAAGGATCTAGTGTCCCAAGAATGATTTGTTTACATTTTTAATACCTGGAAAAAAAATCGAAAGTAGAATAATATTTTGTGTCATACGAAAATTATATGAAATTCAGATTTCTACATTTATAACTCATATGTCTATAAATAAAATTTTATTGGCACACAGCCACACCCATTCATTTCTGTATTGTCCACACTCGTGTTTGTGCTAGACCAACAAAGTCAGCATTGAGTAATTGTCATAGATACCACATGGATCACAGAGCCTAACGTATTTACCATAAAAGCTCTGTGGATCCTTGGGATAGACAGTTATCTAAGAATAAATTTGAGTCTTGAAGTTTAATTTTGAATATTTCTTCTTTCTGTGTCCATCAATTTTCAAAAATAAGGAGAAGAAGAAAAGTTGGTAAGGGGACAAAAGAAAAGAAAACTGCAAAAGTTTGAGTTACTTTTTTTTTAAGAATTGAAAATTACTCTTTTTTTAATATTACTCAGGATTCTCCAGAAAAACAGAACCAATATGAGCATAATTCTATTTCTATTAATATTTCTAATTATATATAAAACATTTTAAATAGATAAGCGGGTTGCTTTTTTGATTATCAGTGACTTCAATAAATAAACTAATTTATCTCATGATATATACTATTTTGCATTATGATGTGCATCACACACTTATAGACTGTTACAATGATTTTTTCCCCCTGTCTTTAAGCATCCAGGGCCATTTTGAGAGTTAGCTCAGTACCAGGAGTTTATTTCTCTCCTATCTCCTGGATCTAATCATTCTAACTTCTTTATATCCTTTTCAAAACTGCCACTGTCTACTCTGTTCTTCCGTCAATGATCAATTGTAGAGTGGGATGCCATTTTTTTCCCCTAGGAATTCTTAACTATCTTGTGAAAGAAAAGCATAGATATTTTTCGTTTAAAAATTTTACCTTTAAAAAAAAAACAAACAAAAAAACCTATGGGAGTCTTCAAATCAGAACCATAAGGCAGACAAAAAGAAAATTTTGAAGTCTTTATAGCTGTTGATCTCGAGTATGTAGTTATTACATCCCTCGTGAAATGAGGAGTAGTCCTCTTCGATTTAAAATACGAGGCTTTGAACATGTAGGGGTTACTCAGAGGTTTATGACACATAGTAATTTTTTACATTTGTAGACATGAGTCTTTTACTGAAAGCTTGTAAGTCTTATAAACAGAAAACCCAGGTAAGACAGGCTGTGACTTCTATTCCAAATCTTCTTTGCTCGATCTGTGATATATTCTAGGTTTTGTCTTCCTGCCTGTCTAGACACAAGAAAAATAGTCCAACTCTTTCTTGAAAAAGCATTACCGCATGGTTCATAATAGCACAGACTCTGAAGATGGATACCAGGGCTCACATACTCGTTTTTTGCTTCCTTTAAAAAAAACATATTTATCAGTTTATATAAATTATTTCAGCCATTTCTCAGGTTAGTTTTTTCTAAATGGCTCTCTGCTCAGGCTCTCCGTTTCCCGTGTGGTTATAGGCGTTCCAAACCTCACTTACTCATAAAAAGTCAGTTGCAGAAAGGGTCTTAAGAGTATATTTATGTCATTGTCTCTAAAATGAAAGATATGTAGTCAAAAGACATGATTAAGCTGATTGATATGCACAACTCATAGCCTTTTCTTGGAATTTGGACTTGAGGTGAACCATCCAAAATACATACTGGGGAGATGAATACCCAAGGAAAAATTTTAAAGTCTTATTACAAGGAAGAGGCAGAGTAGCTGCAGAGCAGCAAATAGAGGCTCTTGTCAGGATCAGGGCCTCTTAGATTGTGATCATGCCCAGTGGACAGCCCACGTCCACACCTCAATCCAGCTCTGTGCCCCTGCTGCCCACCTCCAAGCATGCAGCGCTTCTTGCTGAGTGATAGAAATTCTGTCCTGGTGGAACATGACCCTGAAAAGAAAGCTAGATACCTGCGCTAGAATGTCAGGCAGGATGTGAAGAAAAAGCAACCGGAACCAGGAAAGTAAAGGAATTCACATGTTTGGAAATAAATCTCAGAATTCTCTTTTGTGAATATCAAGCATCAATTCTATTGCCTTCTTTTATTTCTCTAGATGAAAGCATCTTCTTCCTGAACCTCCCTTGAAATCAAAGGGTGTAGATAACTTCCCAGCAAAAGCAATTAGGACAAACAGCTCCAGCCCACTTCTTTCTAGAGGGCATCTGCCTTTCCAAAAACATTTGAAGTGGGTTAAAACCCGAGTAGAAGTTTGTCCAAATAGAATGTTTATATTAACTTTTTGATTTATGTGCTTGCTGGTTTTATTTTATTTATAGATGTGTAACAAAATGTCTCACAAAGCTGTTTTGTTCAACCTAACCCATAGGTCAGGTACTATGCAAGCTTTGTACAACAGTTTCCCAATTTTCTGCTTGAGACTTCATCTCTCCAAGCCACCCCTCGGAATGCCAAAGTTACTTCACTCTATTCTTCCAGGTTCCTTTCTAATGTATCATGCACCCTAAATTTCTCCAGCACGTGGTTACTATTTCCTCCACCTGCCTGTCATTTATGCCTCCACCAGTCTAATGCTCCATCTTCCATCTGGTCCTTTGTCATTAGCTAACCCGTTATCTACTTGAGGTGATTTTTTTTTTCAACCTCCGAGTCGGAAGTCATTTGCATTCGGGAGGTGACCTTGCACCTCTGTTATAGATAGCACGTTTTATGCACGGCGTTGGCGTGGTGTCAGAGTCAGCCTCCCCACTGGGCTAGATAACCAGAGAGAAGAGCATGAGAAGCACAGACTTGAGAATCAGAGACTCATGTGCCACATTCTAACCTTGACACTAACTAGTGATATGACCTAATGAAATCAGCTTAAATGGTAGTTTCTCCATCTGTATGGGGCATAGCAAAATGGTTTTGGGACTGGCTCATATAATTCGCGGTCACCTTTCAACCCCCCTTTACGAAATCAACGTAACATGAATTAGCACCATCCCTATCAAAAACCTTAAAACACTATAGGACAATTTTTTTAGGGAGCGTACCAAGAGAGTACAATGATCAAAAGGAGAAGAAAGAGTTAATCTTCTAAATGAGTGTAATTAGTGATGGATGTGATGTTGTGGGCCTCCATTCAGGAATTGGCTGTGATGGACACCCTTTTGCCTGGCTCGGCTTGTTCTTAAGTGGGAAATTGTGGCAGTCGTCAGGTCATCATATTTTATCATCAAGACTCAGACATATTTGAGAGCAAAACGGATGCTGTTAGTAATTACGCTGGTAATAACAGGCTTAAACAAGATAGAACCAAACAAACTATGTATACGTTTGTGTATGTATATATATATGCCACATATCTGTTTTCCTGTTTATAACCTGTCTTCCACTATGAGAATGTGATCTCAAACAGACTATATCTATATTCATCACAGTATTTCTAACACATAGTTCAGCCTGACTCATAGATGGAGCTCAGTAAATGTGTGTTGAACGATTTAATGAATATATTTGATTTATTAGAGTAACTTAAATAAAAGAAGATAATGAGAATTATTACCTCCTCTCTGCAGACCTTGTGGGTGGATTTATTTGAGGAACCCATTTGCACTCTGCCCTCTTTGTACCAAAATAGAAGAGTAGATATTAATAATATGGGCTTATATTCTCTGATATTTAAGAAAAGGGCCAAGTGCTTACATAACATTTTTGGTATCTTGAAAATAAAATGAAACCAAATGTAAGCGAACGATGTACTAAAATTCAAGCAAGCAAGTGTTGTATATTAACTTTTAAAAGTAGTGTAGCTTGAATAAACATATCACTAGATCAGCAGACAGATAGCAAAGCGATATTTCCTGAACAATTAAAGGAAGGAATTCAAGATAAGACTTACTTGCCTAAGCAGGTTTTTAATGCATATAAATTTGGCTTGTTGTAGAAGATGCTTTTTAGAAGACATTTATTATAATCCAAAACACATATTTAATTCTAATTTATCACTTTCCCCAGAACTCCCTATTTGGTAAGGGCAGGGGGTGGTTGAAAGAAAGTGATTGCGAATTATATGAGCCAGCCCCAAATACATCCTCTGCCTATTGGGGCCAAGAATAACTAACTTAATAGGCCTTAGATCTAAAGGTCACAGTACTTCATTTCTCTTAGTTTATAGCTTCAGTCACTTCTGAGAATGAAGTTAATCCCAAGCAGGATGGGTCACATGATCACATATTTTTCGTCCTTTGACTCAGTTCTAGAATTAGCCCAATAGTTTTTACTCAGGTTTTTTTTTTTTTTTGTTTTTTTTTGTTTTTTTGTTTTTATCTTCCCTGATCCGGGCCTTGATGTATGGCCACCCTATTTCATGCTAAATGATGTCTCTGTGCTGCATTCCAGAAAAGAAGGGTTCGATATGTCATGGCTTCTTCCATTCCAAGAGAGTCAATACAAGTCAGTCCACATCTCCTGCCAACACTAGTTCTGTGTATGTATATGTATATATATATATATATATATACACACACACACACACACACACGAAGAGGTGAAATAACTTTGGCAAACACTATATATGCAAACAAACAAATAGACAAATAAAATATCACTACACTCTTGTTCCAGGAACATAGAAACTGCCCACTTATGTTTCATAAACTAGCAGGACCTCTAAAAAAGTGCCTTGTAGGACAAAGATCTGTTTCTGCTAATTAAAGCACAATACCATACACGATCATATGTAACAACTACAAATGTTTATGAGACTAATAAAAGAGCCTCGAAATACATGAATTAGAGTGAAATATAGACTTTTTCACAAAAGTAGTAAAAATTTTAACAACTCTCTTTCAGCACTCAGAGAACAACTCAAGAGAGTGTAGTATTAGGGTAAAGAAAGACAAGTAGATCAATGTGAGAAAGAGTCTGCAAAAAGATACACAGAGATGTGGTAAGTTGATTTTTGACACACATGGCCAGGCAATTTTGTGAGTAGATTTGAAAGTCTTTTCAGCAAATGGTGCCAGAACAACTGGACTCTCTCCTAGCGGGGCAGGAAAGAAAACGCCACACCTTACATCAGACACAAAAAATTAACTTGCAAGGAATGTAGACCTAAATGTAAAAGCTAAATGATAAAACATAAAAGAAAATCTTTGCCTTGCGTTGGACGATGACTTTTTAGATAGGACACAATAATATGAACAATAAAGGAAAAATGGTTACGTTGAACTTAACCAATATTTCGCTCCTTAAATGCCGACATTAAAGAAACTAAAAGGTGAGCTACATACTTGAAAATATTGCCCAGATATATTCCCCAAACATATACTCGACAAAGGATATGTTTCTGCAGTATATAAAGAGAACTTAGCACTTAACAATAGAAAGACAAGTCTATAGAATGACCCAAAGATTTGAGTTGACATTTCAAAAAGAAGATATACAGATAGCTCACAAGCAGACGAAAAAAGCTCAACATTGTTAGTCATTCAGGAAAATGCAAATTAAAATAATCTAGAAGTAGAAACACTACACACATATTGGAATGGTCAAATTTAAAAAGACCGGAAACAAAAACAAACAAACAAAAAACAAGTGCTGGTATGAATGTGGAGCGACCAGAATGCGCATAAACTGCCATTGAAAATGCATTGGAAAGCTGACTTTTCCTTAAAAATGTGAAATATACACCTACGAGATAAAACGACCAACCAATTCCTAGGTATTTATTGAAGAGAAATGGATACGTATGTTTTCACATAGAGTCACACTCAAATGGTGATAACAGCTTTACCAGTAATCGCTAAAAACTGTAAATAAGTCAAATGTCTATCAACAGGTAAAACACAAGTGGTATATCCAAATATTGGCATACCACACAGCAATAAAAAGGAGCAAAATACTGATAATTGCAACGCAAGTAGCAGATCTAATTCCACTATGCTGAGTGACAGAAGTCGGACACAAAAGATCATGTACTACATGATTCTGTATATATGTACACTTCTAGAAAATGCAAATGTATTTAGAATGACTGAAAGCTGATTAATGGTTGCCTGTGGACTTGGACTGAGCAAAGGAACGGGTGGACTACAGAAAGATATAATTGCTCGTTTGAAATGCTGAGAATGTTCTGTGTCTTGTTTGTGTAGATGATTTCAGAGATGTAGTCACCAAAACATATCTCACTGTATTCTTTGAATAGGTGCAGATTATTATGCCTCGATAAAGTTGCTTTACAGATAGCACTGTTGAGATTTAAATTCATAATTCTGGGGAAGCAAAGCAATCATATCATCAGATTTTCTTTCTTTCTCTTAGTGTGTATCGGTAACTTCAGTATTTAAGCTCAAGAGTTTTGCTGATGTGTCAGAACCTCCCTGGACACACTCATTTCTACTGTCCCCATGAAAGACCTACCTCTGCAGCTTCTTGCTAATTTACTACTGTGACACCAGGACTGTTACCTTTTGAGAATATGTGAGATTGGCATCATCTCAAGCTACTTACTCTATTTTCGTTTTCATCATCAATAAGCCATGCAGGATTCCATGATGTCCATGATGGAGTGGGAATGGAAATTAACTGTTCAGTGAATATTGTCATTTTTTTTGTCATTCTTATCACCCCAAGGCAGATAAATCTTTTGCTAATTGGGTCCCCTACCACCAGCCTTGTTCTTTATTTTATAAAGCATTCTTTTACATAGTATAGTCCTATATTATAGTCTGGTTACACATAATTCGTTTTTATCTTGCCAAAGATAAAAGAGCCTTGAACTTGCAGGAAGTCATTTATGTGTTTTGTTGGTTACATATATATTTTTAGACTTGCTCTTTAAAGCAAAATGTTGTGATTGGTTTTCTTTCAAGTACCCATTTGTTTTATGATTTAAAAATGCGAAAAGTAATAATTTTATTTTCATCATTGGAACTAGGGTTTAATCATGAAGCAATTCTTCCTTCCCTTTCACAGAAAAATGAATCGATAGGATTTTTCATGTGGCGAAAGTAGACAGAGAGTACAAACAAGGTGGTCACCATTACCCTGGCAACACAGCATTTGTATTCATTCATTTATAGAATTTCCCACCAGATATTGTCAACATAGAATAGTGAAAAAGTTTGTGTTCTTCTTTCTTGGCTTTATTTATATCACATTTGCATGCGTTTAAATTTAACTCAGTGTTTTTTCACATACGGATGAATTGCTCTTTTTCTTGACTATTAAAATTTGTTTTGAGGGTTTCAAACTCATATTTTCATTGTAAACCTTGCAGCTTTTTTAAACAAAACATCTGGGAAGGGATATTTTTCTGCTTACCTGATTTTGTAGGATATAATAAATTTAGAATTTCGAAAAAGAAAAATCCCAAATCTTGTGTTTTTCTCAACTCTTCTTCCTTCCTTTCCTCATTTTTCTAAAATCAATTTCCACGGCTTCAGTTCTGATTTTGACTTTATATATATACTTGAATTTGTCAGTTTTCTCCTTGACCAAGTTCGTATCCAGCCTGGCTTTTAACTTCGGGCTGGAAGGTACCCTGCTCTAATGAAAGAAACAAAGATCTTTGACTCGCAAGGGAACATGCAGCCTAGTTGCACTGCTGCCTAGCTGTGACCACAGGTGAACTGTTTAATTACGGTAAGGCTGATGCATCATATGGACTAACAACAGTTCAATTAGGCTGTGGCTTACAGACTAGTACAAGACTGTCCAGGTAAAGCACCTGGAGAGTAAGTATTGTTCCTTGTGCTGATGCTGCATTTTCCCCCACCATCTGGCCTTGACCCTCAGTCCTGACATCTTCATTCAGCCATTATCAGTGATTCTGGAGGATGCTTTTCCTGGTTTTGGCTGATTTTTAGATGTTAAAGTGTTCTGGCACATTGAAACCAACTTTCTGCCCTGTACTCACCTGTGCTATTATCCACGATGTGAAGGTGACCTTGTGAGGTGTAGAGTCCCAACCTTATCCTTTTGTCACTTTCTTTTTTTCAGATGTAGTAATCAAATATTCCATATTGAACTTCCAACATTTAATTCATGTGCCAAAGTCATTATTCACTTTCCATTTTATTTGTTCACTTGATAGGGAATGGAGTTAGAAATTGAGAGAATGCTGGTGGTAATATTGATTGAGGAACTCTTCATAGAACATCATGTGTATTCCCTATACTATATTTGTTCCCGAATTATTAAAATCTTAAGTTTAATAATTATCATTATTAGGCTATAAAGAATAATATTTGGCAAGAAATATAACAAAAGAGACTGAAAATACAGTTTAGCTTTATAAAACAGTATTCTCTAAGTTATCATAATTATTTAATTTAATATTTTTATCATTAAATATCTTAAATAATTTTAATTTGCACTCTAGTTCCTAATTTCATTGTAAATATTTAATAGGTAAGTAACACTTTAGATACAAATTCAAACTAAAAATTCTGAAACACTTATTTGTAACAACATCCTCACCTATAACAAGGTATTTCTTGACTTATTACTGTAACCGATATCTTAGAAAAACACTCTCAGTTCAGATTCGGGGACTGCACACATTGCTAAATGTATGATACCTGATTTTCATGCAAAGCACCTAAGATAATTCAAAGTAAAAATTTTTTCAAACAATGATAATGAGGAAGCATCGCAAATTTTACCAACCCCGGTGCACCTCATAGGGATAAACTTACTTGGCTATTTTGTTTGGGAAGAAAACAAAAAGGGAAGGAAGCCAGATGAATACTCTGGCTGCAATTAGTGGTGATGCATGTAGTGAACTGCTAAGTATCCATGACTAATCGAGATAGACAGGGCTGTCCCTTGCTAATCACAAAAGATATTGGCCTGTCCGTAGGAGAAAGGAGTGATTATATCAAAAAGATCAGTCAGCTATTACCAGGGCAAACTCTGTCAGGAGTGTTTGTGAACGATAAGACAAAAGAACAGAGATAAAATGAAAAGCAGTATTAACAACCTTTAAATAAGAAAGTGTTTGTGTGTGTGTGTGTGTGTGTGCTCACATATTACATTGAAAGATGCTTTATTTTTTTCCTTTTATAAGATATAGATTTTAAAGGAACACACTACATTAAGTCATAACATTCATTGTCATAAAAAATTATTCATACGTAGTAATTGCTTCTTACAATATGGTAAAGCACTTAAAATTTTATAATTATTTTATATTTCCTAAATAACCTTTAAGTGCTAATTATAGCCCGATATCAAATCCTGTGCAACACAAAGGACGGAGCCGAATGAAGCAGGTGGATTGAGCATGAGTCGGCCATCGTCCGTGAAAACATGCCATTAAGTCCTGGTTTAGAGTTCATAAATGGTTCTTTCTGCTAGACACCGATTTAACTTTTAAATCGTTGTTGTTGTGGCTGAGGTTTTGTTTGGATACCACCTCTCGATTCAGCAAATACTTTCTTCCAAAGTTGGTAGCTGGAAACTAACATTTTTATGGGTCGTCATCGAATTATCTTCGTTATCTCATCATCGGATCTTTGGAAATGTCCTCCTTTTCTAGGTCATTGTATTAACCTAGCAAATCAAAGAATAACACACAAAAAAAATCATGAAACTGCAGATGTTTATAAAGAAGTATATTTTTAAATCTCAGAGCTCTAATAATTGAATACAATCAGCTAGAAATATATGTTGCAATGTGTAAAAAGAAAACAGAATTTTGAGAAATTTTTTTTTAATTTTCTACGCAATGCACACAGAATAATAACTTCAGTAGAACAGTTAATACAGAGCCAATGCAGATAATACTGTCGAAACATATATATACCAGGCATTGTTGTAAGTACTTTTACATGTATTGATTAACTGGACCCTAATATCAACACTGAAGTAGGTTCTGCTTTTCTCTTGTTTTACACAAGTAGGAACTGAGGCACATGGAGTTCAAGTACTTTTTAAAAATCACACAACTATGTGATTGAACAAGAATTTAAGTCTGTATAATCAGGCTCCAAAGTCCATACATTTTATGACCATAGTATTTTTCTTCTCAGAGCAAAGCAGTTACAAAGTTCTGTGACCAGTACTTTGACTTAGTAGGGCAGGATATTCTTGGCTTAGATTGCTATGAAATGAATAGAAGGAATGGGTGTATCCTTAGGTTTTTTGTTCTTTCAATGATTACTGTAATTCAGATCCAAAGACAGGACTCTAGAGACCAGACATAGATTTTTGGTTGCCTGAAACAAGTTTAAATCTTATTAAGCCGTGAAGAGATTAACATGAATTGATAGCCTCAACTAGCTCACACCAAAATTTCTCTGTTTCCTTAACTGACTTACTGCATTTATTCAATTCTAAGACACCATTGATTTTAGAACAATTTCCGGGTGTAAAGGGGGTTTAACTCAAATACTAGGAACTCAGTGAACATAAGATGCAAGCAAATTTTGGAAACAAGAAAACATACTACTATTAGTCAATCAGTAATAATCATCATTATAGTTTGTCAGTGAGTTGCTGGCTCTCAGAAAGGGGGTTATCCATGACTGTGACCAAAATTATTTTGGAGATAGTGAGGCACGGGTGAGCAATATGGACTTTCCTGAGATTGGCCGCTGAGAACTTATTGTTAGCATTTATTTTTCCAGTTTTTCCCATTCCCGAAGGGCATCTTTTCCTCAGCCTGAAGAAACCCCACTCCATCCTCTTAACTGTCCAGAGTGCAGACTGGCTGGTACAGGTCCGGGCATCTTGCTCTGTAGGTGACCAGCATCTTCTGATAGTGTCTTCACCTTCCCTTTGAGAAGACCTGAGCCAGTGACCATAGTCTTCCTCAAAATGTGCCCTTATAGGCAACATTGCACTGACATCTAAAAGCCTCAAAAGACCACATCTTTCAAGTGCCATTCTGCTAATCCCAGTGCATCCTCAACAAATGGCCACTAATATCACAAGGGTATGGTATATCATCTGCCCCATTGCACAGAATGAACTGGGCAGAACTGCACTGACAGCCTTTCCTGAGAGAGCCCTCTGCTCTGGGCTCCTGGAGCTGCATGTAATTCTTTCCCTCCTACATAGGCGCGAGACATATTTTAACCTCCATCTCCACTATTATTCGCTTTGCTCAGGCCACCGTCATCCCTCATCCGGAATGCTGTCACAGCTTCCTAACCGGCCTCCCTACTTTTCAACCTCTCCAATCTCCGAATCTTTCTCCACACTGCAGCTAATGTCATCTTTCTAATTCAGAAATGCAGTAACTCTATCTAAAATCTTTAAATTCTTTTTTATTTTGCTTAGTAAAAAAGTCCAGAGCCTTGCTAGATTTCTTTCTTTCTCTCTCTATTCTTCTATCTTACCACAAGTGTCCTGGATTCTAGGACTTTGATAAGAAAACTGTTCTGCCCCTTATCTCTATGCTGTTTCCTGTCACCTGGCCAAGTCCCAGTTCCTCCTTCAAGTTTCAGTTTTGATGTCACATCCTATAAGAAGACTTATTGGTCCCTTTAGAGTAATTTAGATGTTCCTCCTTTGTGCTCCCAAGCACTGTGTACTTATTTCTTTCTTATTAAAATGTTCAAAAGATCTTGAAGTCACCCGTTTCTTTTAACAGAGTATGAGTTTTATGAGGTCAGTGTCCACATCTTGTTTATGATTATATCTGTGGTTTTGAGCCCAATGCCTGGCACCAAATAGGTGATCATATGTAGTCAATAAACTGAAAGAGATTTTACATTGCTCCACAGAAATCTTTCTCAGTTCTCTTGGATAAAGAGGACATACAACATAAATTTTGGTTGGTTTTCTAGACATAAGGGCTGGCTTTATCTTGCAAAAACCTGGAGCATATCTGACATATTAAACTGATTACTGTGTCTCTCTGAATCAGAAACTCTGTGATCCAGCTCTTCAGAGACATTCTGCTTGTCTTATATGTCTACAGCATATTTCTCACTTGCTTGGAAATATTCTTGAATCAGCTCTCTAGAGATATCCAGCCTGTCTTTAAACCATCTCTCTATTGCTTTTGGCTCCCATTATCATTGGATTTCACCTCTGATTCATCTTGCTTCCTTCTCGCTCACACATCCACATCTCTAAGTAGTACTCTAGCCGGGCCATCAAAATTCCACATATAAATCCCACTAGGTAACATATATACAAACAGATACAAAGCCAAAGAGTTTATGCAAATGCCTACATATCTGGGGAGAGACATGTAATCTCAAGATTGGTGATTATGGAAAACGTTGTGTGTGATCAGGCAGTAGGCATTGCAGGCAGAGATAGAGAACTCTGTAGCTGCCATTGAGAATACCTTAAAATTTAACAGGTATCCCAGAACATTCATGCATTTTTACCAAAAGTAAGTCAAATTCAAAACGAATGATTGCAATATCTCAGATGTCTTTGAATGTTATTTGTCTTTTAAATACTGGACAGTGTGGTGATCACATTATAAAGTATATAACTGTCAAATCACTATATCGTATACTCGAAACTAACATAATAATGTATACCGATGGTACTTAAAATAAAAAATAAAATAAACATTGATTCAACAAGTTTTTTAACAAACGAAATTATGTAGGCTCTGTACACTGAGTTGTGTACAGGTTTTATACTGGTACAGTTGTAAATGAGCCAAGTAGGAAGTCAGTTTATAATTTTATAGAGATAGTTTTTTTTTTCTTCTATAACAATTGGCATCTTCTTTATTTTCCCCAAGAAAGCCGTTGGGTAAGTGACATTTGAAGAAGCCACTAGAAGACAGATAACAGCATCTGATTACTTTAGGGTTAATCGTTAGCAACATGGTTGTACTGGTGACATTGTTTATAGTGTTCAATTAAATGCCAGTTTAATGACATTCTGCATTTAAACAGCACTGCTGAGCTTTTATGTAGTTCCAGGCCAGAGGATGGGCCAGCTGTCCACCCTTGCTGACCCACCACATGCCTTTCTTTCTGTCTTTCAAGGATGCAAGTAATTGCTAGTCTTGAAGGAGACTCAAACAAGCTATTGTCTAGCTGTATCCATGGTGCTTTTCTTAATAGGAAATGAATTGGCACTCTTCAAAGCTCCAAGTACCCTACAGAAAAACTGAGTTTGGGCATTATTACGGTAGAACTTTTGTTTCGTGAGGCCTTGGCTGGATATCCCTCTCCACATTTGCAGCTTCTTATTGTACCTCTCATTTCGGGCAGGATGATGGCTCCCTTACCACTGACTAGGAAGCGGCAGGGCATCTCCTCCACCCAACCAATTCACTGGGGCTTTTGGAAACAGGATTTTTATACCTGCAAAGCGTTTTCATTCCAAGAATGAGAGCAAACAAACTGACCCAGAGCTAAGTTTCAGCTCCTGATAATAGAGACTGCCAGCCTCTAATAATTTGCATCTAAAGAAACCGATTCAAACCAGAGTGCTGTTACCAAACTGTCTTTGGCTAATAGACTCCTGTCGATATATAACATTTTGCTTATTCCAGTAACCTCAAGTGAAAGAAAATGAAGGGGAGGTCATGTTCGCCCCAGTGCCTCACTAGCTACTCGTTCAGCTGTGTTTTAGAGGTGACCTCCGATTAAAGCTTGGAAATGTTAATGAATCTCGAAGATATCAAGCCCATCCCCTTCCTTATTCCTTTTAAAAAATGTGTAGACAAAAGCCAAACCCCTTGTTTTTTCTGATAATACAGATATATAAGAGAGAGTCTCTGTTTCAGAGGGCTTCACAGTCTAGTGAAAAAGAGAAATAAACAGAAAAATGTAACGTAGTGTGAATATGATGGCGATGAAAGTAGTATTGCACTAGGCCATACAAAGGTGAAGGCATTTTTGTCAGAAAACATGGGAATAAAAGAATTAAAGAAACCACATACCGAAGGAAATGGATCGACTCACCAATCTGAGATGATTTCAACTCTGAGTTCATATAACTATATAATCAACTTCTAGAATATAAGTTTTTAAATATATCGCCTATGTGGGAAAGAATAGTATGAACTTGAGTAATGTGAGAATTAACTATCTCATTTGAATTCCTTAATATAACATACAACAGTAACTGACATATAGCATTTGTGAACATTTTATATAATTAGTGATTATTCTTAACAGAAGGTGATTAAATGTGTTTTATTAAGAATATATTTTTATTAAGAACCTACATCTATCTCTATAAATAGAGAAACACACACACACACACAGAGAAGGAAGGAGGGAGGGAGGGAGAGAGAGAGAGAGAGTCTATATTGCATATCAGATATTAATACTCCAGAATACCTCTCAAAGAATCCTATTTTAGGAACAACCACGTTCTGAGAAATTCTGTTTGAACAAAATTATAAGAAGAGACAAACGATCTTTACCATACTGGTTTACCATTTTTTTTTTTTAATCACTTCTAGCTATTCAAGTGAGAATTTAATTAAATGTTTCTTACTTGAATACATAATCTAATAAAATGAGATCAGTGATTGCCAGTGACTGGAGGGGACTGTCTTTGGTGATTGATGGCTCTGCAAATGCAATGCTGAATCTCGGTTTACTTTGCATTTCGACCTCTAAGTAGTGTTTGATCTCAAGCAAATCCAGTCCGAATCAGAATATTGAATCAGAATGCTTATAGTGGAACACAGTAATCTGGTTATTTTTTTCCTCTAGGATTTCAGGTCAATTATTAGAATTAATAATATTTCTTAATTTGGGAAAATTGTCATCACAACCTCATGTAAAATTTCTTTCTTGTGTAATTTTATTTTATCTCGATTCCTATATCTTATCTCTTCTTTGGGAACTATCTAATGAAGTCAGTTTAGTTCTTTGAATTTGCACGCATCCTTGAAAATTCTCCAATGTTTTTTGATTTCATTATTCTTACCTTTTTTCCTTAAATATATGTGATTATATAAGTAATAGTTTGCTGTAGTATCACCCCCTTTCTTACTTTTTTCACTCAGTACTAGTTTTTAGACATATTCATATAGTTGTTTAGAAATGTAGTTCATTTATTTTAATGGAGCCATAGTTCCCATTATGTATAGTCAAGAATATGATTGAGTATTTGCATACTTAATTTCATTAAATGTCATAGAAGGTCTGTGACTGCTTGCACTCCCACTGGAAGTACGTGGTGGATTCTGTCAACCTATTCCTTACAAAGTAAGAACTCTTAACACACGACTTGTGCAAATTTCTGTGGAAGTAAATCTTTGTAGTGCACATTGCATGATATATAGTTTAATCAAAACATCCTGGCATGTATTGTGTTAAGGAGATGCTCAGTAAATATTTGTTAAATAAATTGAGTTAATTCGCGGAATTCCGGCTCTATCACTCATGAGCTGTATCACTTTGAACAAATTACTGACTCTCTTAGTTCTTATCTTTAAAATGGATATAATAATGCACATTTGTTGGATTGTTGGAGTAAATGAGTTAGAGCTTGAGAAGATTTAGTTAAATATTTAGATATAAGAAACATTATTATTGTTATTATTTTTTTCTTGTTGTTATTCAGTGATGCCATAGATGTTCATATGTGACTGTAAAGTAGTGAAATTAAGTAACTTTTAAAAAAAGAAGGTAAATAATTTTTCCATTACAAGTGTTCCCCGTAGCGCACGCTTGGTTTTTAAATACTCAAACTTCTATAGAGTGCATGTAACTCTCAATACATTTTTATCTGATGTTTACACAGGAAATCTCATGTTCATATATGGAAAACAAAAATACAACCATTTTGAGAAAACGAGGTGCATGGAAGTGCTTAGGTTACATTTTAACTACAGTTATTAAAACAGCACGGTAGCATATAGGTATTTTGAAAAGAACAGCATGTGTCAATGAAAGAGACTTTCACGTACTGGGAATACTTCTGGCTCTAGGTGTCAGTGTCATATTCATTGTAAACCATACTCTGTCCATGAACTTGTCCTAACGGTGTCTCCAGAGTGCCTTTCAAAGTTCTCCCTTGTTTCAACCTAGGTTCATATGAACTTATGAAAAAAAAAATACAAGTAAATTAAAAAAAACGTAACATAGTGACGAAGATGTTACTATACACAAAAACAACTCTTTGTACTAGCCATATCAATTATTTGATAATCAGGAAACGATGTTTTAATCATTTTATATCCCAGCATACTTATAGAAGAGTTTTCTGTGTTTCATCTACATTTAGGAAATAAATTGAGTGTTTCACTAAAGTATATCTAAGTTTTGCAGGAGCTGTAGTTTGTAATATTTGGGTAGGCCCCTCATTAAGTAAAAAAATACAAAATTATCCTACATTTATTACTGTTACAAACATTTACTGCTAAGCTTCCTTCCAAGACCTCAAAAGGAGCTCATGCAAGTGAGGGACTCTGAAGGTTAAGCTTCATCACCCTCATAATAAATTAACCTCTGGGATTTGGGATTAATGTGTAATTCATCATAATCTTTCCCCTTTTCATATGGTAGGAAACAGGTTCCCAGCTCGCATTCAGACACAGAATGTCTGATTTTCAGGAATGCATAATTGACTATATTAAACAGAAGATCACTGTTTTAAGACAAGCTATGAAGAAAAAAATCCAATCAATGTGAAAAAAAAACCCAACTTTAATTGTAGCTGAAACTCTCATTTTAGTTCTTTGTTGCTTGATGTGGTGAATCTCTACCAATTCTCTTTTCATTGGGACTTGTTTGTTATCACTAAGTCTACCAGCCCTTAATTCTCAATTTAATCGAACTGTTTGAACTTGTAAATGACAATTACAAGGCAATTTTTTAAAATTTTATTTTTACTTCTGATTGTCCTTAAAATACATTGTGTGGAGTTGTTTGTTTCCCTGCCCTTGGCTAAAAACTCGTGCAGATTCCATGACTTTCGCCAGCATTCTTAGGTGACAAGAGTTCTCTAGTTTCTTTGAGTCATAGTTGAAAAATTACCATGTCCAGCCCTATGTAAAATAAAACCTCGAAAGCGAGTCCTACTTTCTCTTCTCCTTTCTCACTCAGCCCTCCCGCTCCTTTTCCTCATCTCACCGTGGATATTTTCTGACCTCTCCCGGAATGTGAGTGGGAGGCCGAGGAGTGGATGGATAAGGGCTGCAGAAGTCCTCCGACCTGACTGAGACGAGCGGGCCGATCTAGCAGTGGCTCTCGTCCTCCTGTCCTGGGGGTCTTCTCAAGCACCCTTCCCCGGCTACGGAAATGGGTCTTTCTCCCACGTGGTCCCTTACTCTCTTGTCATCGTCGAGCATCCCTCCACCTCTTTTATTCTCTAGGTGGTTTTTGTTCCTTCAAAGGAGCCTTATCCTGTGGGACCTAAGATGATCCCGGGCTGGCGCTGCACTCTGATCCACGGGAAACAATCGTGCATCCTTCGCCCCGACAGTCTCTGCCTCTTCACATCGCACCTCTTCGCGTTCGCGTTCTGCCGCGAAGCAGGAAGCCAGCCCACATTTGGTCCTGTGTATTTCCCAGGAAAAGTCAGAAGCCAAACTATTGCATCCCCCAACTGCCAGGGGACATTTAAACTTCTCCTGATGGCAAAAAAAAAAAAAAATGAAGCGCCCTCCACCCTTCTCCCTTTTAGGGGAGTAGGTGGTAGGACTCGTGCGCAAAGCAACCCCTCACTACTACAAAAATTTCCCACCCCCATATTTAGATCATCGGTGTTGGTAAATGGTTTTAGAAGTTACACGTCTTGATTCCTACCATCTTTGAAATATGTTTATCCTGAAGTGATAACCCACTTCAAATTTATTTTGATTATCTTAGTACTTTATCCAAAACACCCATAAAAAAATGAGAAAACACTTTTTGCAAACCTAGATATTTTCAGCATAGCATCTTTTAGTCTTCGTATGGTAAATAAATAAGATGTAGTATTTGCAGTGGTTCTTCCTCTACTTACATCATGATACTCTTAACCATCTATTTAAAAAGGTATTGAATGTTTCAGTCTGTGATGTCCTCGGTTATTTTTCCTTAACTCATGCTAATCATAGTTACGTGGATATTCTGAGGCTAGTGTCTTTCGTTTAATATAATATATGCCATTGGCATTTAGCCCTAATCGGAAACAAAAGGGCAAAAATACCTCGGGGAGAGATATTGGACCTTTAACTAATAAAGGATATGTAAGATTCAAACATTTTATCAATTTTTTTTCCTGTTAGAATAAGGTTAACCACTTTAGCTTATTCTAAGTTATCTTAAGGATAGTTGTGTCAAATATTTTGAATAACATGATTACTGGGAAGTTTCATTTAAACAAAATATCAGTTATTTAGTTTTGTTATATTTAGAATAGCTGTCAGTTTTAGTAATAGTGGAGTTATGGTGAGAATTTCTATTTTCCAATGAATCTTTTAGCAGTAAAATTGAAAAATTATAATAATAGTTCAGATTCAGGGCCTGGATAGATCAGATGAAAATGCGACAGTTTTAGAATTTCGTGTGTGGAGGTGCTTTCAGTCTGACTCTGATGTAGAGGTTTAATATAGTTAAAACCTCTGGTGGCACTAGAGCCAGCTATCTATACACTCCTAATGAGTCCTTCTTCGCCGAAATCATGCTTATAGTATGCTAAAGGAGTTCTCTTTTAAAAGTTTTTCCAATCTTAGTGTCTGCTGTGCTGTTTGAGAAATGAACATCTTTAACAGATCGAGAAAATCAAGTTTGGCAGCTGCTTACATGGCTGTTTCGCAGTATGTTGAAAAATCAAACTTAACTCTTCAATGAACACATTTTCTGAACTTCATGTGGTCTTTGGGTACACAGAACATAATGCAGAGATGCAAGTGGTATGCTTGCTGATTTAGTTGAGGCAGCCTCCTCAGTTAATGCTACGGATTATTTTTGTATTGGCATTTGGATGAATGTAACTGGTAAATCTCAGTCGACTTACTTTCCAAGATCACTACGTAGCATTCTTTAATTTACTGGCATTATAGCATTTACAAATCCAGAGCTATTTGGAATATAAGGATAAGATTAAAGGATTGAGATTCTAAAATTCAACTCAGAAATTTAAACTGAGAAATATTAATTTGGGGATAGTTTAAGATTATTTTTCTTTTACAGGTAAGAAAATTGAGGTGATGCAGATAGAACCAATAGGTGATTGAAGTCAGGATAACTAATTGTGAGAGCATCACCGGAGCAAACATCTCACCCTTCACTAAACCAAATCCAAACACTTAGAGATGGGAATGCAGTATGCTTCCTAGTTTTAAATCATTTGAAATTTTCTTAAAACAAGCATAAACTAATAAGTTATACTGCCTTAGGCCTGCTGCTTTCATTCTTATTCATAAATAACATTTCTCACATAGCAAATGCTTGATAAATATTTGTCAGAATGAATTAAATTTATTCAAAGATAAATATAGTATGACACGTTTTCCCAAGGCTTCCCCACATTGATATCAATTCATAAATTTCACTGGCTCTGAGGTTCCACCTACTCAGTAGCGGTATCTGTCCTTTGCCTAAAAACTCCGTTGATTCTTAGAGACCCCAAAACAGGCAGTGTCCCCTGCACTCAAGAAAACTGTTGTTTTGCTCTGAGTAAAGGAACCCCATGCACATCTCTGCTCTCCGTACCAGTCTTTTTAATATTACAGGAAAGTGACACCCTGAAATAGTGGCCGCTTTGCCCTATCAAATGCCAAAGGTGTTCTCTCTTTAGGGATGAGGGTGGGAGAATGAATGACTCTCTCCCCAGATTTCTGCGGTTCTTCTCTTCCGGGTGCCTAAACCATCACTGCTAGGTCACACAAGCCAGTAAGTGGAGGAGCTGATGTTTAAAGTTAATCCGACTTCAGTCTCCGAGCCTCTGCCCTCACCTGTCTGAAGTGTGGCAACGACATTGCATCCTTTACATCCTCCCCCACTCTCTGAGGACCATGTACACAAGTGTCTTGCGTCCATCTTCATCCAAACACAGAAAATTTGGACATAAATTTCTTGGGTAGGTTCTTCGTAGGGGAATGGGCTGGAAGAGGGCTTCTTCTAGCTTCACTTTCTAGAAGAGTCTCAGCTGTGCTCCAACTTTCAAACCAACTCATTCCAATAAAATGACACGATTTTTTAATTCTGTGATATATATTTTATACTTTTTCTTTGTATTTTTATATTTGTGATCTAAGACTCACGGTCTTATTTTGAAAAGCCTCATAGTGCTATTCAATCGTTTGTTATTCTGTATGGTACCTTTCTTTGGTGGCGATGCTGCATTCCGAACAACTCTGAAATCTCTGTGACTTAAAAGACTATTGCTCATGGCTTGCAGGTCAGCTGTGGTGCTGCTGGATGCTGCCGCACTCGGAAGGGGTCAGCTGGGCTTGGATCCAGGCTGAGAATTGCATTCAGGCATGCTCAGCGTTTCTTCTCATCCCAGGGCTAGTGGCTCTCCAGGGCATTTTCTTCTCATGGCAGATGACAAAGGTACAAGTAGCAAGGAAAACCATTCTAGTATATTCAGTGCCTCTGCTTGCATCAAATACATTAACAGCCCATTAACCAAGGCATCGCATGGTTTTGCCCAGAGTTAGCAGAGTGAGGGCGGAAGTTCTCCGACTCTACTGGAAGGCACTGCAGAGTCAGGCGACTGAATGTTTGGATGTAATCCTATTACAAGGAGGAGATCAAAATGTAGAACAATTATCCATTTTACTACAGTCGGGAATGACAATGAGGTGATAACGATGATGATGATGATGATGATGATGATGATGATGATGATATAAGCAACACTAAGCTATATTCACCCTGAGATTTTTATCCTCAACGTTAAAGGCCTAATAAGTTGGCCTTACAGGAGTGCTTTATTTTTTTTTCCCATGAACGATTAAAAAGCATTTTAGGAAAAACAATTTTTCTAAGTAAAGAGAGAAGTGCATAGGAGATGATGGGTCACTGACAGAGAGGACACAGGACTTTGAGATGTCTTTTGAACATGTCGTTCTCAAATTAACATCTTGCCTGGCTCCCACGGTCTTGTGCTTGAGTATTAGAGAGAGAAGACTGTGATTTTAATTGTGTAAATTTACGAGAGCCTTTAAAAAATTGAGAAATAGAGGCTGCAGTATTTTATTGCTTGGATAACAAGAGCATGTGATACCTTGGATGACGAACGCTTCTTCCCACTCAGCAGCCACTCCCAAGACTCAGTAGCCTGAGAGTGAAGCAGAAACATTCAGCAAGGGAGCTAGAAGCAGGAGGGGACATGAAGTGAGGTTCAGCATGCGTGGATAACAGCAGAGAATCCCCGCTTTTGAGGCGTGATGACCTAATGAGACAGACTGAGGAAGCGGGGAAGCGGTAGACCTCGTTCTAGCTCATGCGCAGGCATCGTAGATGAGAAGAAAACTCAAGGGAACAATTTTTCTGCCACTACAGGCTGCTTTTAATCGAAACTAGTATGTTTGGAGGAATTATAGCTTTTGCCATTGTTGCTATTACTATTGAGTATCATTTTTATTCATATTTTAGTGTTTCTTTCCCTCTGATGATGTGAGAGGATAGTGATCTCAGACAATTCTGCTGCTCGTGAAAGGAATGCGTTTACCCATGTCGATTCTCTTTGCTTAGGCTAAGATAAAACGAATTGGATCAATAAAAAATTGTTGCCGTTTGGATAAGAATATGCTCAATGGACAACAATTTGCTTGGCACTTCTAAGTTTTCCTACTTCCGCAATGTGCTCTATAAGTGCTTGAATTTATTTATCGCTGTCAAGTTAGAAGAAAATAAAAGTTACCCCATTAGTACCATAGAATCGTATTCCAATACATTTCATCACCTGAAAGCCCTTCCACAGGCTGCGAAATTCTCAATAAAATTGGAAACCTCATTGAATCGTCTCATACTGAGTTGAATATCAATAAAACTACAATTTCATTGGCAAGTGCTGGCCAGCGAAAATGGGAATCACATTGATTTACATTATCATAGTTTAATATCCTTTAACAGACATTGTCCTTTAGGTTCACTCCTCAAATAACTTTCTTCTATGTTTAAACCCACCATTTCTGTGGGGCATTTTTTTCTTAGGAATCTCATCTATTGCCATGCTTTAAGCACCGATGACTCTTGAAATTCTGTCTCTAGACCTGTATTTCAGTTTCCTTGACAATCTGCCTGGGATATCCTGCAAGGAACGTGGCAGGTTAAAAAACAAATCCACTCATTTCCTCTCTACTGTGCTTCCCAAAATGTGCTCTTCATCTTGACTTTTTCATTTCTGTAAATAGGTCTAGTGTATGAAACTTGGGGCTATTATCCTTCTCGCACTTTCTTTATATTTAGTCAGTGCAAATTCTATGTCTACGCTGCATCAATATTTTATTTCCACATTTCCATTTTTAGTCCATTTCCTCTTCTGCAGCAAGAAAATTCTAATTCCTGAATTTTTTGAAAAAGCCTTCCTAATGTAGTTCTCAGGTTTACTTCTCTTGTCTTCTTCAGTTATCTATACTACCCCGCTGCTGATTAATCTTCCTAAGGTTCAGTCCCTCGATTACTCCAAACTTGATCTATCTTTGGGGTCTACCTCAAATGTTATTAATGCCATTACAATTTTTTCTAGCATCATCACCATATGTAGTGTCTTGGCCTTATCAATTTCTTTGTAGATTTTACACCTCAAATATTTTCACACATGATTGACCATTTTTGAATATGATCAATTTTATGTTTGTTCCCCCATTTGCTCCTAGCAGCATAAAATTGAGTATCTCCTGATGCCAAGGATGGTGAGTTACTTATCTTTCTATCCCAGGCTGTAATTTGCACATAAAAGATGAACGGTAAATGCTTACCAAATTTAATCAGCAACTTGACTCGGGCCCTGTGAATTCACGATTTATTTTCTAGCAAAAACAAATATTATACTTTTCTCCCAATGGTTATGCAATTGAAGAATTACCTTGAGTCACATCAATACCCGAGAGCACAAATGCTCACAAATAGCTATTGATATTCTTTTGCTTTGATTTATTGGAAAGTATTTTTCCCCCTAAACTGAGGACGACATTAATGTCCTCTCCTAGGATAAAGTGCCTGTTAAAAGTATGGAGATTGTTCTCACAGAAGAGCTAGAATAATGAATCAGAAACTCCTGCCACTGACGGACTTGGTATTGATATTGAAATGGAGTATTTTTGGTAAAGTTAAATGAGATATTCTCGTTTGTCTTCAAATTCAGTAAAACCTTGATTAGTAGAAACAGGTGGATCTATACTTTCTATGCCCAATAATTCTTTAACTAAGTATCCCCCACAGTGGCCGTTTTCTGTTGTTCTTCATTACCAGTCAAAACCAGCTTGTACTGTTTCTCCCAGGACAGAGCTGAACATGTGTTGCATCTTGCGAGCATATTTGCTATGGAAAAAATAATAATAATAAGTATGGTTCATGAGATGATCTCATATTTTCTTTGCTATTTTGGGGGATTTCATGATTCTAATAGTACATGTATTTAATGTCAGCTCCTGTTTCGTGAGTCGACATTAAATAAACCAGTAAACTCTGGTGCTTAAAAAGACAATTCGACAATTAAAAAGACAGAAAATGGAGATAGTATATTTACTTTAACACGGCCTCCATTATTCTAAACCTCCTAACAATGGTAATAAAATATTTTAGCAAGAGTTTCTAGAGGCAGTAAGAATTTAATTTTCTTCTCAGAAAGAGGAACATGTTCATAACTCACCAGAGAAGGCTGGGCTTATAATTTATTCACTTCTTCTTATTGTGCTAAAAATTGGAGCCCAGAGTAATATATTTGCTCTTTCAATGTGGTAGATATGCATAAAGCTAAATAATTGAAGTAAACACTAATGTATGAGTTATAAATTGTTACTTCCAGAGATACAAAGTCTTGGTGACTTCAATATCATAGATCGGAATCTCTCTCTCTATTTGCACCTTTACCATGTGAAGGGCTTCGCCGATGGTCATATGCGAGTGAGCAGTGTACGGACAGGTACGCAAGGCAACAGGAAGCAGCTTTTATCTGCACCACAATCATGCCGGTCATGAAGCCAAACCCCGCACTCACCTGTGGGATGCGCTTTTAGGGGCTCACCCTACATCTTCGCGTTACTAACTGTGTAAGCCACTTAGTGCTGCCTAATGCAGGGGATTTGGGAGGTGCGGGTCACATTGTCCTTCAAAAACTGTTTTTGCTCAATTTTGTCTAATTTCAGTCACAGAACTGCAGCCAGTATTTGGGAAACACAATTTCTATGTGACTGTTTCCATTGACATCAAGTTTAGTGTGAGCCGTGCGTAGCTTATATTTTTAAAAATACTTTTTCTTATTATAAGAGCAAATCTGAGAAATTTTTACAAATAATGTAGAAGGAAGCATTTCTCATCCCATTGATAGCGTTGCAATTAGTTTTATTTCACCTCTTTTACCTTGCATGTGCATACATATATATGGGTGCATCAAATGTTGCATTTCAATATATGGATGGATACATATGTATGTACGCATGTATAAACGTTTGCATTTGAGTCTTGCATTTTTCATGTTACATTGTTATTGTCATTGATTGTGAAAAAAACACATTACATTAATGACTGCATAACGGTCCGACGATAGACATACTCTACTTCATCTAGCCATTCTCCTATTATGAAATATTTATTTTTCTCTTTTTATTATGATAAATTCTGTTGTAGTGAATTAACTTCTAAGGAAAGTTAACTTTATATAAACTATAGTGAACTGTCTTCTTTCAAAGATTACCATCTTCTACCTAGCTTATAGTTTTCATAGCAAAGACAGTCCTCTTTATTAAAAACATACAAAAATATTCCTTACGATAATGTTATTTACGGGTGAAATTACTCGCTCCTTTAAAACCGCAGGTCCTTTACCCTCATTTCTCAGTCCTCTTCGTTTGGCTCTGTTTTCGGACTCTGCGGGCTGACCTCCTGCGCGCATGGCCGGTTTCCGTTTTCAGCCGCCCGCACTCTGAGCGGTACCCAGGGTGGAGCTTCCCGGCTTCTCTCTGGCCTTTTTCGCTTGAGGACTCGTTCTATCTGAAGATTTCCATAACTAATGCCAAGTGAAGTAAGCCTATTTCTGTTTACACATATCTTGTCTCTTACTATTGGGAAAGACCCTGGAATCACAGAATACACTATGATTTTTTTCCTTATTATGTGCCGAATACAATGCTATTAGCTACTAGCACTGCTACTACGGTTAATAGCAACACTCGGTGGCCGATACATTGTGCAAAATACTTTCTTTATATTCCTTTAAATTAACCTTCACAAAAATTCTAAGAGATGGGTATTGTACTCTTATTTCACAGATAACTAATGTGAGCTCCCAGGGTGCTAAGGATCTTGCCAAGGCCTGTGGGAATCTGAAGAGCAGATAAAATTTATTCACTGCTCAGTCTCACTGTGACCACACACGGCACGCGGGGCGTAGCCATACTTACAGAGGGCTCCTTTGCAAGTCAGTTGTTTCTTCTCTTAGTAACTAACCAGAATCCAATAAAGAGCTGAACCCCGGGGTTCAACAATGGCCCTGAGCGAAAGCAATTCAGAATTTGACCCTGAAACGTGAGGTGGTCAGTTGTCCCCTTGTTCCACTTGGGGAGTGCCTCACTCCCACGCTGTCCAACGTACGAGGCATGTTTTGGTGATGGCATCCATCCCCCCGTGCCCTGCTCAGCCAGCGGGGTCTGGACGCCGTTGGAGGGACTGTGCACAAGGGGCTTTGTTGATGAAGCAACAGCGCGGCCGCAGGTCTGCGTCGCCGGCAGTGCGAGTCCGTCCCAGCGAAAATGTCCCATCTTGGGCCGCGCAGCTCCCCGTTCTCTCCTCTGTTTACTGATGTCTCCAGGATGCCTCTTCTTCTTCTTCTTCCAGCTCTGTTGTTGCTTTTGACTGCGATTTTTCTCCTGAAGAATGTGGGCTCACAGTCCTTCTCCTGAGTGAGAAAGAAACTCATGGCTCTCGTCGAGTCTGTCTCCCAGCCAGGTGATTCTGAGCATTTCGGCCCAAAGCAATGTGCGTGGCTGCCGAGAGCGTGGGCTTTCAGTGTAGACCTGGGTTTCAGTCCCAGCTCTTTCACCTGGCCAGGTGGTTTAACCTTTCAGAGACTCAGTTCCCTCATGTTTTAAATGGAAAACCTGTAAAATTCGGCTCTGTTTCATAGCGTAGTCTGCAGGAAAGGTCTTCTTCGTTTCGTAGCAGTGAGCAGAAGGGGACATGAGGGAAGGAGGGGCTGACGGTACCTGGATGGATGGATGGATGGAGGACTCTCACCTCCTCCGCCAGCCGGGCTGCTGTCGGCACCTAGGCAGGGTCAGTAACTGCTTCCAGGTACTGTCAAGACATAACCCACGGTTTGATTGATTTCAGGTCTATTAGCCAAAGGTAATTACTGCATTTTAAAGTAAAGTGTGTTAAAATTGTCCTTAACCTTGTCAAATTGCTAAATTTGAAAAATGCTGGCATAATTTTCACTTCAAAAATTGTGTTATTTCCTTGATCCTTCCTCGCATTCTTTCTCTTCATCGCTGGTTGCTGAACTACGTATTACCTTTTTAATTCTGTGTCTTTGTTTCAGAGCGCTTACCCTCATTTGCATTTCTAAAATCAGATGTATCTTTCATATAATGTGGTATCCTAATTAAAATATTAAAAGATGCCTTTTGAATGAAGAGGATTTACATTGCCATAAAAAATGCTGGGAGTCATGCAGGATGCTTCCTTTTCATATTCCAATGACACTTTCTCTGAACATTATTTCAAGCTATGGAGTTAGCCCTCTCCGCCTTTCGGATGGATTAAAAGCCTGGAAGAGAAATAGGCAGCAGAAAGCATTGCGACAAAAAGAAAATGTGGAATTCGCAGTAAAATTTTGAAAAACGATATTTTAATGTACTTATTTCCTAATTAACTGTCACCAAGGTGTCTTATTTTCTTGAGTGATTGATTGATTCATTCATCTGACTTTTACATGCAGAGTACAGCTGATCACACTGTTTGATTCACAGCTCATTGTTCTTAGTCTGCAGAAATCTATTTTCTTGTTTCATTTTACTTTTCCTTTCTTCCCTGATCTTTATTCTCATCCCAGTCATGCTTGCTAAGGTGTTTGAAGCAAGCCCTTAAAAATTTCCCATAGATATCTATGCATTAATGTGTATTTTAAATTCACTAAATGAAACTGTCATCTGTTTCCTGTTCTCTAGTCAATATTATGATTCTGAGGTCTGGATATTATTGCTGGATGTGCCTCTCGTTCGTTGCTTTTTTTAGAAATATTCAATTCGTTGTCTTTATCACGACTTTAGGAATAGACATCTGAGTTATCCTCAGCTTCCTTCTCCCATTACAACACCATGATAAACATGCTAGCAGAGCCATGTGTGAACTTTGAATTTCAAGCACCGGGTCTCGGGGCGTAGTACATACCTTTCAGTTTTCTGAAACCTTCGATGCAGCTTCATAGAATGGCCGAACCAGTTTAAGTGCTCTAGAGTTCTTATTCTCCTCACTTCTTCAGACACATGTACTGTCATCCTCCTCTTTAATTTTCTGATTGTAATGGGAATAAGTGATAACTCATCAATTTATTTCCCAGTGGCAAACACAGTTTCAGAGGAGACTGCACAGTTGGAATCTGGACTCCGTCACTCACAAACTCTGTCACCTCAGGCAAGTTTCTTAATCTCCTTGTCTGTCCTTCAGATCCTTGCTGGGGAAGGATAAATAAGACTAGTACAGAACTAATATCGGCACTGTGAAAATTATGCGAGTAAAGATAAGTGAAAGCACCTAAAACCATGTCTGGCTTATTATAAGCCCCGATTCAAGTGGCGCTATCATTATTAGTTTATTTATCAAAATATAAACTCTATGAGAGCAAATTTCTGTTTGTTTATTTATTGTTTTAATCCCAGTGCCTAGAAAAATGTTTTCAGACGAGGAAGTACATTGGTGATGTTAAATCTGTATTGCATTTCTGAAAAACACTAAACAGTCATATCGAATCATTTTTAATACATTAAAGGATTCAGTTTTTCTGGTGTTTTCCCCCTACCCCTACACTATAGTGGGATAAATTTAGAAAATCACCCACCATTTGGTGGAAGGAGAAAAACAAATTAAATCCTCCATCCCACCTTCTCATGGTAATCAGCCCTCCTCTGCCTGGGCATACTGGGTCACTGCTCTATCCTAAGGATTTTTCATAACTTTTACCCTAGTTTTGCAGATATTTCTTCCTAATTCTTCAGCATTTCTAGTGTTGGGTTATGTGAAGGTGTCAGAAGCCTAGGCTAATTTTCCTTTCTTTTATTAACTTATCAAATTTGCAGATGACCAGATGTTGAGAAGAATCACCAATTCATTCAGTGAAAGTTACGATTCAAAAAATATATCGACTTACATGAAACAGTCAAAAGTCAACTTAATGTAAAGCAAAATTTAAGATACTACATTTACAATCTACATTTCTATTGTCAATTAATGGAATATGCAAGAATTTAAGATACTTTATCTTAAATTATTGGGAGTATTTAATAGATCAGTTGATCTATTATGAGATAATGCAACGTGGCTTCTGAAAAAAATCTTTTGGGAGTATGTGCTTCTGGTAGACTAGGTATTCTTATAGAACTTCCTATGTCAGAAAACTAGGTCCAAAATAAAACAAGGTTTTTTGATGCAATGATGACAGACAAGTATAAGGGAGATATCTGTGCACCCTGCAAATTAAAATTCTTCTGTCTTCTTTTCCTTTTTTTCCTCCTTATCATCATCATCTGTGAGCGTGTGTCTGAGTTGAAACAGAGTAGTATGGTATGTGAAAAAGGGGACTTGTCTTGTGAACAGATGCCCAAAGAAGTTCTGCACTGGAGCCTTGGTCCTCAGCTCAATAGCAGGGTTTTTGAGTTGCATTCAGAACATCCATATTGATCTGGGCCCTTACATGGGAATGCAGAGTTTCAGATCAGAGGCAACTTGTGTCTTCTGGGAGGTGTAAATCTTCTCTAGAAGAAAGCATTGTCAGTTAGGTTCATAAGATTTCTACGACTAAGATCAAGAAATGAGCTCATAGAGATGACTAAGCATATAGACAGAAGGGAAGTCACCACAGCTACATATAAGTACAAACCATTACCATTGGCAAAATAGGTAGGACAGCCTCCCCTTCCTGCCCCAGCCTGCATATATTGGAACTCTCAGGTATAGGCTATGCAACAGTTATAAATAAATTTTTTTTTAATGGATGAATTAAACCTATGAATAAGCGACAAGTGACTATTAAAGATGACTAGGCGTATGTGAAAAGAAACACATCAAATTTATAGAAATAAAAATATGATTGCCAAAAGTTAGAAACTTGGTACACAGATTTACAGGGATCCTAAGCAAATATATCTTAAGGGATTATTCAAAATTCAGTGCAAGGTAGAATAGCTTATGAAAAATATGAGAGAAAATTCAGAAAAAAAGACTACAATGAGACGATCTAATCAGAGTTTCAGAAAGAAAGAATAGAGAGTTAAAGGGAGGCAGTACTTCTAAGAATAACAACTAGCAATGTTCAGCACTGATAGAACACACGAATGCACAGATTTAAAAAGTATTGGCAAAGAATTTTGTTTACGAGAGTGTGGTATGAGCAAAGTAAGTCCTGAGAACTTTGCGACATGAAATAGACAAATCAAAAGCAGCAGTGATATTACTCAAGAAGGAAATAATAATTTGTTCAAGAAGGAAATAGTAATTTTGTTCGACAGTAGAGAAAACTTACTAGCAATTGGCACTATCTATAAATTTAAGGAAAGAGCTCTCCATTGGAAATTTTTCTAGGAGACCGCTTATGATATTTTTTTGGTGAAAAATATGATCAGTGAGGCTCTAGAACTCTGTCACTGGAAGATTGTATAATTGAAGAAAGTTATAGGATGTCAGCAAGATGGCAGAGTAGGAAGCTCCTGATTTTCTCTTCTCCCACAGAGGAACCGAATACACAGCAACACATACAGATCAATTGCCTCAGAGAAAATTCAGAAACCAATCAAGACATTCCTAAACACCAGGTGACTACGAAAATACCTGCACCAAAAGGAGTAGGAAAATCTGAGACACGTTCACAGCACAAACCCCACCCCTGGCACAGGGCCTTACTGTTTAGAGGGAACCCCCAATTCCGTTTCTCCCTGAAAAGTGAAGCATTCGACGTCATGTTTACAGTGTCCCAACTTTTACAGCTGTCACCTGAGGGCCTGACTTCTAAATCACCAAGCTCTGAACCAGAGGGGTTTGGCATTTGACAGTCCCCCAGGACGACAAAAGCAAAGAGGCGATTTTAAATGGAGGAGCCAGCACTTGCCCCAGCTCTTCCCCCTGGCTCAGCGCAGAAGGAGCAGGCAAAAACGTCCTGCTTTCAGTGTCTCCATGGAAGGGGTTTGACTGTACACGTTTCTACTGCTGCCCATAGTTTGGGCTCTAATTGTTCTGCATCTGGATGCTGACAGGGCTCCAGGAGACAGAATGGGTTTGCGGGCACGTCCCACACCTTCTCCCCACTGGTTTGCTGCAGCCGTAAAACTGTCTTCAGTTTCTTTCTGGAACGAGCTTGTCCACACATCTATCACCCCAGCTTTTATGACTGCTACCCAATGGGCTGGCTCCCAAATCACTGAGCTCTAAGATTCAATGGTACTAGCCCATTTATGAGTGCCAGCTCCCGGACCACTGAAAACAAAGAGTCGGTTTTGAAGTGACACACAGGAATTTCACTATTCCTCTGGGCTCAGTGCAGAGAGTATAGGCAAAAATGTGCAGCTCCAAGATTCTCTCTAGAAGGCGTTTGACTATACACTTTCCCAGCTGCTGCCAGGAGGTCTGGCTTTTAATTAACCTGTACCTGGAAACTGCTGGGGTAGGTAAAGGACTTGTATCCAAAATGTATGAAGAACTCTTGAAAATCAACAGTAAGAAAACAAACAACCTGATTAGAAAATGGGCAAAGGATCTGAATAAACACCTCAGGAAAGAAGATATATTGATGGGCAATAAGTATATAAAGTGATGCTCAATATCATATATCATCAAGGAATAGCAAATTAAGACAATAACGATATACCACTATATATCTATTAGCATGACAAAAAACTATGGCAATATCAAACTCTGGTGAGAATGTGAAGTAGCAGGAACTTTCATTCATTGCTGGTGGGAATGCAAAATTGTGGAGCCATTCTATGGAATACTTTGGCATTTTCTTACAAAGATAAGCATAGCTTTTCCATATGACACAGCAATCCCATTCTTAGGTGTTTATCCAATGGGTTTGAAAACTTAGAGCTGCAAATAAACATGCAAATGAATACTTAAACAATTTTTATTTATAATTGCCCCAACCTGGAAGCAACCAAGATGTGCTTCCAATAGATTGAATGGAAAAAACAGTTGAATACATCCATACAATGGGATATCATTCATCAATTAAAAACAAACAAACAAAAAACAAAAAAACTCAATGTGCTATCAAGCCATAAAAAGACACAGAAGAAACTTAAAAGCATATTGCTAACTTAAAAAAAAAAAAAAGTCAGTCTGAATAGACTGCATATAGTATGAGTACAACTATGTGACATTTTGGAAAAGATAAAACTTTTGATAGAGTAAAAAGTACAATGATTGGCAGGGTTTTGGGGGAGATAGGGTAAGATTAATAGGTGAGAGGCACAGGGTATTTTTAGGATAGTGAGACTATTCTGTATGACATTCTAATGGTGAATACATTACATAGATCTGTCAAACACATAGAACTGTATAACATCAAGAGTGATCCTATATTAAACTATGAACTTTAGTTAATAATATATTATTATCAGTTCATTAATTGTAACAAATGAACTACACAATTACAGGATGTTAATAATAGGGGAAACTATATGGCGGGAGCTGCATATGGGAACTCTGTATTATCTAAATTTCTTCTGTAAATCTAAAACTATTCTAAAAAGTCTGCTAATTAAAACATGGTATGCCATATAAAAATAATGATGTTCAACTAATTTTGACCTAGAAAACAGCATTTCCATGTGATTCAAATGTGTGTGTGTGTGTGTGTGTGTGTGTATCCACATGAAATACTTTTAACTGAAATGGTTTGGTTTGATATTTATATTTAAATCTCAAACACAGTTCTAAGGTATTGCTGAATTCAGTTATTATATTTGGTTAAGCCAATGCCCCAAAACTGGAAATACATTTTATAATCTGTGTTATTACATATATGTGAAACATGGTTCTTACATGTTCACTAATATTAATGCTGTGTTTACACAGCCTTACAGAAGAATCAGGATTGGATATGAGATCTTCTGAAATTAATGAAATATGAATATTCATCTTGTTAACATTTTTTTGGAAATTAAAAATCCAATTAATTTTTACTATGATGGTGGATCTTATTTTACTGAAGATGTGTTTGACTTGTTTTTGGAGTATTTTCTTTCTGATTTTAGTTTTCAGATACTATTCTTACTTCAGGATTTGCTTTAGCCATTAATTTCCCACTACTGTTTCTTAATAAGGAAGGTACAATGTAGAACGCCATCTTTCAGATGCCCACAGAGAGCCAAATAAAAAGGAAAAAAATCTCTATATTATGTAAACAGTATGACCACAGCTCAAATGAATTCTATGCATCACAAGGAGGCGCTCACTAATTTACCATTCTAAGTGATAATTTTAGTATTTCATATGCAGATAAAGTAACATTTCTGAAGATATAAAAAAGCAACACTTTTTTCCACCATGATTCCATTATTTTAAGGTACTAAGAATTGTATTATAGTGAAGTTTTTATCTAAATTTTCTTCATTGCTTGAGTAATGAATGCCAAAGTGTATGCAACTAAATGAGGCATCTTTTACATAATTATATACAGTGAAGCTAAGTGTACTCACCTCGCTATGATAGATTTTGTTGAATAAACTTTTAACATCAGAGTCATGATTATTTTGAAGGTAAGGGTAAATTTTAATCTGAAAAAATATTAATTGATAGGTAAACATCTTTTCATGTATTTACTTGTTCCATCAGCCACTAAAACTAAGTTCTCAATGTCTACCATTGAGTAACTTAGTAGGCAAAAGTTACACTGGAAGTTATGGACTTGAAAGATTTGTAATTATATAATTCTCATTTTGAAAATTGTTGTTTATGTTTTCCTATTTGAATTAGAAACTGATCTTTGAAATATTTAACTACACCTAACATTTAAGGAAAGTTTCCATATTCTAAAAAGTTAATCATGCACATATTCTATACTAAATATCACAAATATAAAATGGACTATTATTAAAGAAGTTGTATTATAAATAAATATACAACATAATAAGATTCTTTAGAGGAAAACAAAAAGGAATGATGTATATAGTACATGCTAAGTGTGAAGAGAAGTGGTAGGGAGAGAGAGAGATTGAGAGAGAAACCAGCTGTAAAGAGGAGCAACAGACTTCTTTATTTGGGCATCTAGGAGTTATTTTAACATTCTGTTCTTGTTAAATCTGTTTATACCCTGTCCTGCTGTATAAAATCAACATACATGCATATGCACTTTACCCAGTACCTAACTTAGCTGTACTGGAAATTCTTCCTAGGTCAATTTCTATTCTTTATTCTATTATAAATATCCTTAAGCATTGACTTTGTACCTAAATCAACTTATATCCTCTTATTGTTATTTTGCTATTTCAATCTTGAATGTATTGTTTCCATTATAGAAGCTAGGTGTACTAAGTATTCACAGTGTGAAAAATCCAAAAAATAGAAGAAAACAAAATCCTCTCTGTATAGTCATACTCCTCAACACATCACAATTAAACTGCTTGAAATCTCACCTATTTTTGAAACTCGATTGGAATGTGTTTACGAGTTTTTCCTCCTAGGAGCCTTGCTTAGGTCTTTGATTTAGACTTATTTCTACACAAGGTTTCTGAGGCACCTTGTAATCCCCCTTCTATGACTTAAAACGTCTTGCTTTAAAAATTTGTTTAACTACATTCATTCAGCTTTCCACCTCTGCTCCCAGCCTGATGAGGTCATAGAGTTAAAAAGCAAAAACTCTTTCTGTCTTACCCATCACTATATTCCTAGCAACTAATAAAACACTGTGCACATAGTAGGGTTAGTAATTATTTGTCCCATATACTAGTAATGCTTGTGAAAGCGAATATCCTGTTTTTTTTTGCAATTAACATAATGGCATGAGTACTTCTCTGTATTACAGTATTTACTTTTAAGGATTTTTTTTATGTGGTACACCATCTGTTCATGGCATAAAAATCAATTGCAAGATTGTTGGACTCTTTGACTTATGTTTATCACCACTCTAAACCAAGGTTCTTAGTACTGCAATCTCCCCTATCAGTTCCCACTATATTCTTCTTCCTCTTCACTTCTATAAACTAGAGCTAAATCTTTGTTTAAAAAAAGACAGGAGCAAAGTCCTAATTCAAAGACTAATGAGCATGGCAGAGCTAATGAGAATCCTAAAACTTCCTCTGTGTTTCTTTATGCCTGCTGGCTTGTTTTGTAATTTAATAACATTAAATTAAAGCACAAAATAACTTCTCCCTTCTTTTTTTTTTAAAAAAAGTGGCCTCCGTTATTCCAGTTAAGTTTAAAATTTACTTTCTGACTCTAATCACCACAGTCTGCATTGAAAGCATTGAACAGGATGTGAAGAAATTTACTATCTTTAAATTTGTTAGATTTGTTATTTAATATCTGGTGATGATCATGTATTCATTAACTAATATGATTATTATGATTAGCTACAGTAGTATATGAGGTACTGAGGCCCAGTTTAGTGAGATAAGCAGCCATGTAAACCAAATTTATTGCATATTTTAAGATCAGAGCTATTAACAAAAATATGGAAAGTATATAAAGATAAGGGATCTTTATTTCCTGTGTGTGGGCTTTCATTTTAGGGAATAGTGTCTCAGAAGCTTCTACAACAGGCAGCTATGGTCGAAGACTTAGATAAAAATTTGCTTAATCAAAACCAGACTCACAAATATAGTGGACAATTTGGTGAAGGACAGAGGGGAGGGGTCTTGGGAGGCTGGGAGTATAGGGTGAAGGGTTAAAGAAGTACAAATTAGTAGTTGATAGTTGGGCATGGGGAGCATGGCAGAGGGAATGCAGTTAGCATTAATATGATGGCTAAGTAGAGGGCCAGGGGAGGGAGGGAGCAATTGGAGGGGTTGTTTTATGAACATTATAGATGTCTAACCAATGTACTGTATACTTGAAACTAATTTAAATAAATAAACTCATTAAAATTTTTTTTTGCTTAATGGATAAGAAGATTTATCATATTTTTAGAATTATTTTTATAGTTAAAGCATATAGCAGGGACAATATCCCAACTTTTCTGAAAGCAATACGAAATATTCAGGCAAGTTTATTCTGTATAGTTTAGACAGGGGAAAATTTGAATTGATAATTAGGGATCAATATTCTTAATATATAGAAAAGTTCACGCTAAGTTATCGACATGAAAAACTATCCAGGGTCCATATCTATGCAAGCATTGCCTCTTGAAAAGCTGTTTGAAAGCTTAATAAATTGCCAAGCAACAATCAATTAGGTATCAGAAAGGGACTTCCATACATCTTGGAGAAGACTAAAGCTAGGATTGTCATCATTGTCTGTGAAAACATGAATCAAATTAAAATATAGAATTTTGGTGGCGGGGGGGCATCAGAATGATCTGTCTTTCAGTTGAGAGTTCCGAGTCTTCTATGCAAATATTTTTACTTGAGTATATCTGAAATTTCCTTTTAGAATTATCATCAAAGTAAGGACAAATCGAAGTAAGTGTCCTGCATCAAAACAAACAATGTATTTTTAAAAACTCTTATTTTTGTTTTAATTCGAAGCACGTTAATAAATGCTATTTTCTCAACATCATTGTAGGGAAGCAAAATTTAACATTGGCCCTCTCATATGCTTACCACAAAATGCAAGCAGGCCTTGTAAAAAAAAAATATAGAAAAGTAGGAGATTGTATTGTTTTATATGCCGAAAAAAATAGCAGCAAATGCTAGTGCTATAAAAATTAATTAAAGGTATGCGATGGAAACATTTATAAAACCTTTGTGCATACTTTTGTCTTAGCACTTATCACTTTGGATTGTAATGATATGCTTATATGTCTTTACTGTATCATAAACTTCTAAAGGATGGGACAATGTTTTATTTTTCCTTGTTTCATTAGTACCTAAAACAAATATCTGCCTCACCATAGCTCCTTAATAAGTGCATATAGTTTATCTTAAAGTATAAAAACAATTCAAATGACACCATATTAAAACTATGAAGATTAACTTTATTTTCTTTAAAAATGTAGTTATATTTCACTAGTATGATAGAATTCATAAATTGAAATTAGTCATTTTCAAAGTTTAAATAAATTACACAAGGCTCAAAGTAAAACCGAAGTCCCCAAATGAACATTCATTCTATTTTTGCATTATTTTTAAAGAACATACAAAAAAATGGCTGAATTATGGAAATTTCACATGGAATAAAATAAATTCTTGGATTCACTATATAAAAATCTGCTACCCACACTTATGTAAATATCAACTTTTTATAAGAAAGATCATTGCAGTGAATAAGCTAAACAAATTGTCCGTGGATGTTCTTTGAAAAATATTTTGGATTTTTAGTAAGGTTTAAAAAATTGATATTTCACAGAACATTGTCTCATGAAATGTCCCTTGGAAATAAAAAAAAAAAAAAAAAAACTAAAGAAAACTAGAACTCAATAGTAAGAAGATTAAGCCCCAAATTGTCATAATTTACTTATGACCTATCTCATCTGTGGATAATTAAGAGGTTGTGTTAGAATCACAATGTTGTGGAATTTTCTGCATTGGAATTGTTACCTTGCGTTCTTCTTTGTGAAATAGGATATAAACTCGTCCTGGAATAGCTTGCTTGGTCTGAACATCATTTGAAATCATAGGTGTCTTATCAGAGAAATACTAAAAATATCAATTAATCAGAAATTAAATGCTGCTTATATTTAATTTTTTATTAACAACAATAAAAATATTTGATTTCCAATGAGAAAAAAACAATCACAGTTTCCATTTTTATGAATAAGTCTGTATAAATTTAGAAGTAGAGATCAGATCAGGTTATCCCCCAATGTATACTTACAGCAACAGCGATATTGACACTTTTTACATCTGTGTCTACATATTGACTTTCACATTTGTATTACACCTGGATCTGTGTCTCACAACAGTTTACTGAGGCCTCATGAGTCTACAGCCATGATATTAGCAATAAGCACCATTTATCTGGCTCCTGAATCCACCTGCAAAGTGTGGGAACTCAGCCTTCTGCAATTTCAGCTATTTCTCAAATTCCCCGCAGTGTCTCAAAGTCATGTACAGTCTCTTCATGTTCTCCTGCTCAGGCTCTTCTTTCACGGGTTGTTCTCTGAATAGCTGGCGAATGCAGCGTCCTTCCAAAGCTCTGACCATCAGCACTCTCCAGAGTAGGTCAAGGTCTAGTCAAGAGAACAAGTTCTTTGTTCACCAAAAGCTGCAAAGCCTCAACTAAAGAAAAGAAAAACACCATTACCTAAGAAATACCATAACTATTTTAAGACTGATGCCAAAACTAGTATACAAAATACATTTTATTACATATGATCATTAAGTAAAATAGTATCCGCATTTGTAGCACTTAGGATCAATTCTAAATTCAGAAATTCAAGAGAGATGAGGTAGAAAGATATGAAAAAGATCATAGAGCCATAGAAATAATGCCTCGTTAAGTGTTGGTAAAATAAAATCTGTATATGGTCTCCAAAATGAAATGATCGTTAAGGATCTTTGTGAAGTTCTTGGAGAAAATGAAAATGTGTTTGTAAGATCTGTGGCTTGAGTTTACAGGGGACTCTGAGGAACAGGAGAGAATGCGGGCATATGGGATTGAGCAAAAGACAGATGGGAAACAAGAACTTGCTAAGGACCGGTGTGATGCATTAGTTGGAAAACTAGCTCTGTTGGTCATGGAGCGATGCTAATGAGCCCAGGCTGAGTGTTCCCTGTCAACTTCGGGGTCAGCTAGGTGTGCTCTTCTGTGGTCTCTAATCACAAGAAAGGCTTGACAGGCAATTTACATGTGCTGCTCAGGCTCAGGCGACTGAGCTATCATTAGCTGGGTTAATAATCAGATTAACAGAGACAGATTAACAGGAGAAAATGTCCAAAATTTATTGTGGATGCACGTGCTGGCGGTATCATAAGATATGAGACCCCAAAATGCGTTGGGCAGTTGAGGCTTATATGGCACGATAGACAGAAGAGAAAGAGGATGAGGGGACTGAGATTTCAAAGGAAAAAGGCTATTTGCAAGTAGTTGAGGAAGATCAGAACACACGTGGCAGGTAACTTCTCACAAGACAACCCAGAAACAATGGGACACAGAGGGCGATCCAGTTAGCAGCCCCTGCTTGGAGCTGTCCCACCTGCCGTACCTAATCCTAGTGAGGCTGGGGTGAGTAAGCTCAGGCCCCTTCCCGGAGCAGGTCTTCCCATCTGAATCTCTAGCGCAGCCACGGCGGAGGGTCAAATGGCCTTTCTGAGTCTTGTTTCCCAATAACCAACTTAAAACCAATATCCCCCAAGGCAGTTTTAGGGTGGCAAGACTTTGGCCCCCTTCAGACTCTATATAACCATCATTTCTACTGGGTGCGTACTCTCAAGCCATACACATTTCAATGTCTATCAATCACAGCAACATCTGGAGATATATATCTATAATATATATAAATATATAATATATACAAATATCATAAATATATACGAGTTATAAATATAGAAATTTTATATAAAATTTATAAATATATTCATAAATATATATAAATTTTTATATAAAATTTATAAATATATTCATAAATATATAAATATATTTATAAATATATGTTATAAATAAAACAACTATTAAGAGTAGTTTTTCTTATATGCAACATGTACAATATATCTCTCTCTATATATAATTGTGAACAAAAACAAAACTACTTCTCTTAGTAGTTGTTTTATTTACATTTTTCTTTTCTGTTAGTAATAGAGAACGTTGTGGTGGGATTTCAATAAAGAATTTTAGTATTATGTACAAGAGTCATACAAATGTTCACATATTTTAACTTAAGAATCTCTCTCTTCTGAAAATTTTGCTTGGAAAATAATTTAATAACTAAAAGAGTTATGTATACATATAAATTCATTGTGGAGTTGTTTATGTCAGGCAAAAATTGAATGCAAGTTAAATGAAATGTCAAATCATAGAAGAATGCCTTTTTCAGTTTTAGAACATTACTCTATAGAATGTTATGCATGAATAAAATGAAATATAATTATGGCAATTGAAGGGGAATATAGAAAAAAAACTCAGGAGAGAATGCTAGAAGGAAAAAGCAGCGTGAAATGTTAAGTACATTGTGAATACAACTTTTGACTATTTTAATATGAATACAGCTATTTGAATACAGAGAGAGAGAGAAAAAGAGAGAGGGAGAGAGAGAGGAAAGGAGGAGGGAAGAGAGAGAAAAACAAAAAACATATATAAGAATCTAGTTGAGAAAGAAAATACTTGAGTTCGAGTGGCCGCAGGCAGTATTCTCTACAGATCAGTGCTCAGATGTGTAGGTTCTGCAGTTACTCAGACGTGGTCTTGAACTTTGTCTCCGCTATTTACTAGCCATGTGACCATGAGTAAATTACTTCAACATTCTGTACCTCACTCAGTGTGCTCATCTGTAAATCCGGGATAATAGATTTATTGATTCTAAGAAATTATTCTCTTATTCATAGTCTATTAATAAGGATCATTAACTATTGCCTATGAGGTAATTCCAGCAGAAGGAGGTTTGACTATTGAATGAAATTATTTATGCAAAGGCCCTGACGTGTACTAGTTCTTAATATGTATATTTGTTTTTATTAGAGTGATCATAATATTAACTATTATTTTTGCCTTTAGTGATTTTGTGTTTTTCACTCTTTAATCTTAATGATATCGGCAAATATTTAAATGTTTACCTTTCGTTAGGCAGGAGTCAAAAGCATACACTTCAGAATCAGGCATACTTCGGTGTGACACCAGCTCTGTAATTCACTAGTTTTGCAATACAGAGAATGTTACTCACCTTCTCTGCAGTCCCTTCCTCTGTAAATAACTCACTCATGGGGTCGTCGCACAGATTAAAAGAAAATGATGTTTATAAAGCACTCGAAAGTTATTTCGTAAACGGCAATTATTTAAGTTAAACTTTATCACAATGCCGGTAGAGAGTTGTGTATAAAATGAACCTTATATACCACAGTTGAAGAAATTGAGATTTAGAGACTCACGAAGCTACCCATCCACACTGCTGATTAAGAGGCTGAGTCAGCATTTTAACCTCTACGTGACCTCAAAGGCTGTTCATAATTGATATAGTATACTGGGGCCATTCCTCACTATTTATGACTAGCCATTGCTGCAACCACATCAACCTGAGGGAAAAATAGTAAACAGAGGGCTGGAATTACAGCCCCCTGGAGCCCTAGCCTGTGGGAGAGGTGCTGTGGCAGGGCGTGAGGAGTGGAAACGCCCAGGGTTTTCATAATCACCGTCCCGTTTCCATTCTCGGCAGGACTCTTGTGTCCCGAGCTGCAGTGTCACATCTTGTCTTGGCTCTGTCAGCAGCACAAAGGCAGCAGTGTTCGGGGCGAGGAACTCTGAGACATCTGTGATATCTGCTCACCTTGATTTAAATGACTTAAGTACTCATCTGTCCCTTGCCCAGCCGAGGGGAGTGGGCTGCTCAGGCTCACGTCCGCCCCACCGTCCGGGGGCGCGTGTCTCCGGAGGGCGTGGGAGTCAGGAAGAAAGGGTGCTTGAAGACATTCCAGTACCAACTGGAGAGTCAGTTTCACAGTCTGCCTCTGTAGGTTGACTGTGTGTAAGAAAATGATAAAATAAATAGCAGCCTTTGTAAGGTAGCATAAAAAGACGCATGACATTTAAATCTAAAGGTTGTTAGTATCTTTGCTTGTTTCAATAAATGTTAAGCAGAGGTATATTTATTCAGATATTTTCTCCTCTCATATATTTTGAATCCACAGTCAAATGTTTCCCCTTTCTATTCAGACTCCCATACTTTTTTCCATTTGGAATCGTGTCAATCAGTTTTACAGCCGAAGGCAGTGACGTGCCAACAGAAGGTGAATGCCACACGATCTGGTTTCCAATTAAATTTGCTATTTGCTGCTGTAAAAGTCTGAATAAATTATTTTTTCTTAAAATTGAGAGTGAAAGCCTCACAAGAGTAATCTCGATTAATAAATCTGGGGGGACCCAGGATGCCAGAGACAAGAGATGCTTAGATCATAACATCCTAGCTTGAGAAGGAAGTTTTCACATTTGGGGACGTGGGTGTGCCCTTGATGTTTGCGGACCTGTTCTTGGAATTTCCTTTTTTCCTGTGATTTCACAAACCATGAAAACTTTTCCTCCATGAAAAGTTTTTTTCTTCTCTTTCCTTTTCTGCTCATAATTTTCCTTTCTGTTCCTTAATTATTTGATTCCCACCTGTTTCCTGGTTTGTCCTTCCATTGTAGTTTGAAATAAACCATAAAAAAGTATTGTTTATAACCGTAAAAATGCCCAAATCTTCATTCGTATCTCTGAATTCCCCCTTGAGAGACCATGGCAAACCTCCAAATACCTACCATGTGGTACTTGAGGACCTTATTGTCACCCAACATTTAACATTGTCAAAACAAAATTAATTTCCCTCCATACCAACTTTCTTGATAGTCTCATGTTATCATGTTTATATCATTAGTTGCAAACTCTCTGTATCTTCTTGGTTCATATTTATTGTTTTCTTTATCAAATTCAATAAATTATTGATTTAGGGGGGAAGGGGGATTTCACCATCTTTGCAATTACTCCTAGAATAGTTGGAGAATTATATTTAACACCTGGAGGCATTAATATCACAAACTTATGTTTGAATAACGTGGTAACCAGTCTCCAAGCTGGCCCCCAGTGATTTCCACCTTCCCACATCTGAATGGTCAGTAAAACTCAGCAGAATTGATAGTTTATGTCACTCCCGAGCTTCTCTTATAAAAGACACTACAGTTTCCATCTTGACCACATCCTCTCTCTTGCCCTTTTCGCTCAGTTCACTTCTGCCATGTCATAAGGAGAAGTCCATGTGGCTTGAAATCAAGACCACTGTCAAAAGCCAGTGAGAAACTGGGATCTTCTGCCAACAGTCAGATGAATGAGCTTAGAAGTAGGTCCCTCAGCCCAGCTAAGCATTTTGGTAACTTCTGCCCTAGTAAATCGCCTGTGTGCAGACTGATGAGACTCAGACACCTGGAGTTAAGCTTTTTCCAAATACCTGACCTGCAGAACCTGTGAGATAATGTTGGTTTAAGCTACATTTCGGATTAAATCAGGTGTCAATAGATAACTAGTACAATGACTTTCTAGTATAAATATCATATTTATATGTTTAAATTGTCTTGAAAAATTAAAGAATGAAGAGGGGTCCAGTGGAAGTCTGGTGGAGTCACACAGTCCTGGGGGGAAGAAGTCTGCCCCCGAGTGGAGAAAGGCTCAGTGGCTCTGGGAGCATGAAATCTCTCTACTCATGAGGCTCTGTTGGAAAAAAAAAAAAAGATTTGAGGCAGAAGAGATGTTAAAAGTTATCTCTAAGTTAACCCAAAGCAACCATCTCCTCTGTAGTCTTTTGGCAAGTGACTAAAAGGATCTGAATGGAAAAGATCCACTGAAGATATTTGAAAGTTATACAATGGCTGTAGAGAGGACCCAAGCAGCAGCTCCAGTTCTGATAAAGAGTAACTTCTGGAGAAGTTACTTCTTTACCTTTAATCTCACGGCTATAAAACATTCATTGACAAGCCTTTACCTATGTAGATGGTAAATCTGGCAAAGCTACTAGCACGATGTGTGAAATAGTTGATGTGCAGATGTTTTTTTTTTTTCTCTTTCTCTCTAAAAACAAAATGTTCTTGCAGGGTTTCATATTCAAAAATATATTCATCAAACTCTAAGAGTTTTGGCCAGATTTCAGATAACAGGTAAGCATCCATCAAAGAAAGCAAGTTCCTCAGAAACAGACTCAGTTGTTAGCTAGCAGCATATGCTCAGTATCGTGCCACCTCCTAGGATCAAGTGAAGACTAACACAGCATCGGTCTCCGTGGAAGTGTGATCAGATAATGTCTCTAACAGTGGCTTTATGAGGTTATCTACTGGCTTTAAATGGGCACCCGTGGAACAGCTAGAAAACGTGAGAATTGGTGTTCTTGTGTAGACTTCGCCCTACTTACCAGTTTTCTAGACTTCTGTAATTATGAAAGTTAGTTCTCTATTAAGATAGTAATCATGAGAAATGAACTTAAATGCGGGCTTCTGGTATGATACCTGTGGTTTTAACTTTCGTCACGTTGTTGGTTGATGTGCTGACAGTGGGAAAATATTTTGTCTACCCTTGAACTATTTAACAAAAGTATACAAATTGAAAAGCTTTTCTACTGGAATGATTTAATAGTACCAGATGCTCCTGCCTGACTTTCAAAAAGTTTCAGAAAGTGTGCAGGACTTTCAATCTTTGAGTCAAACTGGAAGTGGTTGACAAGACATTTTATGTCAAACATAAGCAGCAATGGTAGACAGTGTAACAGGAGAAAGATTTACACCTGTGAAAAATACAGATAAAGTTGAAATCACATGCGTGGCCCATTAATTCAGCATTTTGGTTGATCTTGAGGTATGAGCCATTAAATCAACAGATGAGACATTATGAAAAAAAGTAGGATGGGCATTTTGATACATTTTGATACATTTATTTTCTGTGGTAGAAGAAGTAGAGCAGAGTAAGGAATGGTTCAAAGAATGAATAATGTTGGAAAATACAGACTCATTAAATCTTTCTACAATACATGTTGCAACCATTAGAAAGGTACTGTCTGATGGATCCCTTATGATTAGGATCAATAGACTGATTGGTTTTGTTATTATGCACCTTCTCCTTCTATTTTCTCTCTTGATTCTGTGATATTAACATAATTGAACTTTTTACACTCAAAAGTTATACAAAATCTTTTGAATATTTTGAATACTTTAGAGAAACCGGGTCCATCATACAACCATTAAAACTATTTTGAAATGGAAGGGACAAATCACAGCTATCACATATGAATAACAAGAGTGATAGATCTTAGGAAGCCACGTTTAGTATGTGTAGTCACAGTAACTTGAATTATTCATTGTCTCTGGAGAATACATTTTGATGGATGGTAAGACAATTATGATCAGTGAGTAGAAGGTAAGACCCTGACCTCTAGACTGTAAGATACCAATTAACTGAATACCAACTACTTTTTGAGAAAGACACAAACACATTCATCACAACAGAAGACAAAAGTCTCAGTCTCAGCACCGCAATGGATGTGAGAAACAACTTACCTTGCATCTGATGAGTTGCTATATGGAGAGAATTATAAGTTTGATCTAAGGCATATCTGATCAGTAAAGTTCTCTCAACTTCTCTATTTAAAAAAACTCATGAGTTGGGTTAGAAACTTTGAGAGGGGAATTTTATGTGGAACAAATTTGTAACCAACTCCAGTATACCACAGCACTTTTCTACTGGAAAACTTCAGAGTTGTTAGGTATGTGGAGAAATGCTTTTCGTCAACATGGCACAAGGGCCATTGTATAAAGGTGGATAATTTTGCTCTATATCTGAAGTTTCGGGAAGAATTTTGAAGTACTTTCTGAGTTAAGATGTATATGCATTGTTAACAAGAACTGAAATTTTAACTCTTTGGCAAAATTAAAATATTAGTAGCTAGATTAAAAGAAATGATAGAAGGGTGGGAACTGCAGATACAAATGAAGCTTTTGGTGAAAGGTTAAATATTTGGAGGCTTTAGAAGTTATGCCAGTCATATCTTTAGTATTCTGTCCTGTAGAAGTATGCAACGATGTTGTCATTGGTTATTTCGTCAGCTGATTATGGAAGCCATAATTAATTCTGAGTTTGTTAGCACTTACTGCAGCACATTTTAAAATTTTACATAAACACTTTTATTCTCAGAGTTTTTAAATGTAATTTAGAGGTCTATATGAAATGGGAAAACACTCTATATTTGTATTTTGTGTATAGTTATATGTTGCACTTTTAAAAAATCCAAATGATCTTAACACTAAAATATTTAACTGAGACAAAATTTGATTTAGGGAAATCTATTCTCCATGTCGAAGAGCTGAGGAAGTACAATATTGTCCTAAGTAGATTTTATTTTTCTTTAAAAAAAAAAAATCACTCTCTCCAAAATGATATTGTGTTGCTTACTGGCATGTCCCTCAGTGTCTGCGATAATGCTTGGTATAACCACATGCCAAAATGAATGTTCTGAATTGCCAGAGAATCAAATCGAAGGTCATTGGAAAGTAAATTAATTCCAGATTTTAAAACCATCACAGCTCTACTTTAAATATCACATATTTATTAGAAAACTAATCTGCAAGTGAATTTATTTTCTTAAAATTTGACACATATGATAGAGATGTTCATTATATTCAGAAAAAATTAATAATAATTATGTACTTTGGTGATTTTAAACACTGTCTTCCATAAAAGTAAAAAATAAAAAGGAGATGAGGATAAATAATGAAATGTTTACTTTTTCTGTTCAAAATAAAACATTCTGATGAGTTGCGATTGAATAAGGGAGTTTTAGCTTTTTCCAGTGAAGCCCATAAACTGACTTGTCAGAAATTAACTGCATATGTTCTAAAAACGCTGCTAAAAGCCTGGCCTCTTCAAATGGTAATATTGATCATTTCCTCTGAAATACAGGTAAAGCTAATTAGAAATTAATCAAAATGATTAACCTGTGCATTTCTTCAGCCAATGAATCACTTTACTAGATGTCAAAAGAAAGCCCCAGGAGGTAAAAATGCACAGGAAGTCAAAAACTAGCAATTTACTGATCTAAAATATTGCTTATTTTGGGGGTGCAATAGAATTGATAATATTCACAGCTTTATTCCATTTGATGCAAAAGGCGTTAAAAAACATAAACTCACTACTTGAAATAAAATTTGTTTTTCTCTAATGTAAGAGCACATAGAACCACATGTCTCTTTGGAGAAGGCTAGTACATAGGTTTTCAGTTGGTACAGTTCCTGCTTCATTGAACCAGAGGGCAGATGAGAGCATGGTACTGTCTATTTTGGTAGTGTTGGAAGGATAGGAGAGAAGACATTTTTCCTACCTTCTGTAGAAATGTTATGTCTGGTAGTAAAATACATTAACTCTGAATTCATATCAAATCAATATCTCTTTCGGTTAAGAGAGTTTTCTTTGATTTTGGAGATAGATGGTTGCCTGAGTAGCTGGTTATTTTTGAAGTTGTGTCTTTAATGCTATCTCCATAAGTTTAGGAGGAATTTGGAAGTGACTGTGTGAGGGAAATAGACATCATTTTTATGGGGCTATGTGTTAATTTATATACATCAAAACATACAGGGATGTGCTATGAGTTAATCATTGCTCAAAAGTCCAATATTTATGGAGTAATTAAGTACATCTTTTTTGAGTATGGCATTTGAGGTTGTACTGACTCAAATGTTAGAGGGGCCAAATATCTTTAAAAATTAACATTAAAATCATAGTGGTGGAAGATGGGATCTGAATATTGAAATATTTGTTAAGAGAATTGCATTCTTACAGAGTAAAATAGAAATTGATTTTTTAAAAAAGACAATTAAGTCCAAGTTGGCTATATGCATTAATGTTTAAATCTCTATATGTCTAGTCCTTTCTTTCAGAGTAGGGAATTATGCTAGAAAAATTGGGGTGGTGGTTAGCATATTCTTGGCCACTTGATGACTTTCTAGCTTCCTTGATATTTCTCAAGCAAACTGTACACGTTCCTGGTACAGTCTTTGTGCTTCTTGCCTCTTCTGACTGGGATGCTGTTTCTCTAGATACTGGATTCTTTACGGTCTTACTTCCTTCAAATTTATGCCAAAATGTTAATTCCTCTGAGAGGCTTTCCAGGATCACCACATATAAAACAGTATTTTCCTAACTACTTATTTGCTTACTTCCATTGTGTTTTCCTGTAGTACTTACCATTTCTTAAATTACATGTTACTGTTATTGATCTTTCCACTAGCATATAACTTTCATTAAGGATGATATCCCCAGTTCTAGAATAGTTCCAGCACATTGTTTATGATAGTAGGCACATAGTAGGTGCTCAGCCAATATTTATAGTGTGAAGGAATTTATGAGTGAATAGAATAACTGATTGACTCTCATTTATGGTTCCTGAATAAACTCAGTAATGACTGTACCTCCCTCCCAGAGCACAGAAAACAGCCAGGATGCCATCCTTTGTAGTCACTAGGGCAGAACACACGTATTCACAGTCCAACTTACAAATAAGTTGCATTGCAAAAAATTAATTTGTAAGCAGAATTTTACATTCTGGAACACAGGGTAGATATTTGTTGCCCAACTGACTCATAAAAGCTTATTTAACACATATTGTAGCTAAGTTATAATATTAATAACAGTCAGTTATTTCTCACTGTTGCTATAAAGAATGTTTCACCCAGAATCCCAGACCCTCTATAAACATTTGTCTACTTCAGAGGACTGTAGTCGGAATAGTTGTAAAGTATGAATTAGACCAATCCAGAAGTGTGGGAATCAAGGCCTTCCAAATGCTCTTCTTTATATGCATGGGTAAAAATTACTGAAACTAGAATATGTCACCTGAAAAATCATTTGGCATGGCTGCAGTTTTAAACCAGCTTATACCAAGTACTGAGAGTTGTGCGGGAATTGGAATTGTAGGTCTCCTCTGTGCCGTAGCAGAAGATCTCTTGCTGTGTCTGGATCCCTTACAGTCCAGACACTGTAGTTCTTCAGTTCTCAGTCTCCTCAGCCCATTGCTCTGGTATCAGCCTCCTACTTTATTATGGTAAGGCTTTAGGACTTCTTGACGGATCTTGTGTCCTCAGCTTGAGGCGCTAGGCAGCTGAGAGTCAAAATAAACCCTTAATTTTTCTGCCTCCGGTTGCCTGAGGTAAGCCAATCTCTGATTCTCAGCATCCAAACCCTGATGATTGCTGACACTGTGGGCTCTGTTTCGTCCCATGTGGCTGTAACCGGAGCAACCTAGAAACGTAGCCAGTTCACTGAAAGCGTGTGAAGATTCTGCATGTTTGGTTGGATACCTTTTTAAATATCATCTGTGCCAGTATTCATTTATTTCAACTCCTCTTTGTGTGGTGATTACTTTCTGTGTAAGATGGATCTAAAAGACAGTATTCTCTCTTGATCTTATATGGCTGGTTGATGGGGAGAAAATGTCATTCTCTTAAACCAACTGCTAAAGGACTTTCTTAATCTCCTTCTCTAACCAGCTCTCTCCATCACTGCTAGGAGCAGAGTTCACTATTGTTGTGGATACAGAAAGAAAATATTTTAATTACGGTCATTTAAGAAAAATTCTACCCATATACAGGTGTCCATAGCTTGGGAAATTATTGAATTCCAGTTACCCGTTGTCACCATAATACCCATCCGAAACAAGCACAGAAACTTAATAGCATATGAAAGCAATAAGCACCCATTGTCCACATCCCTGGTTAGGTTAGAAGACTGCTGATCTTGGCTGATCTCTTTACAGGCGGCATCAGTTGGCTCTTGGCCAACCTAGGTTGACCTTGGCCAGGCTTGCTCAAACATCTGCAGATCATCTGGCTCATTCATATGTCTATGGATTGTCTCTGATCCATATATCTCATCTTTTTCCTAGGAACAACAGGTTAGCCTAGGGTTTGTTTTGTTTTGTTTTGTTTTGTTTTGAGCAATGGCAAGAGAAAATACCCTGAACTTACTTCATGCTTCTGCTTGTATTGCATCTGCTAAAATCATGTTGGCCAAAGCAAACAGCATGACCATTCAAGAGCTGGGAGAGAAGACACTACAAAGTTACATGGCATATCCCCTGGATATGAGAAAGATGAAGGGCTATTAATGTATTCAGTCACTACACTTATTGTACACACAGGGGGAAGGCATTTAAGGAGATAGACATTGCAAGTCCAAATTTTAAAAAAATTTTAGAGAACAATATTATTGTAATATTAGCCTTTGTGAGTCTTCTTCCAAGCACGAAGTCAAAACTGCTGAGGACAGTTGGTGGAGAAGCATATTCAAGGGGAAACTGCCCCTTTGACCTATTGCATTCTATTAGGAAATGAAAATTATCTATATTTCAGTGTTAGTTTTGTTTTCAGAACAAAGTATATATAATTTTTTTTTAAATATTACAAACCTAGACTGCTAATAGGTACAGGGTCTCTTTTGGGGATGATGAAAATGTTCTAAAATTAGACAGTAGTTAACAGTAATGGCCACAACTCTGTGAACATGCTAAAACCACTGAATGGCGTACATCGAAAAGATTAATCTTAATAAAACTGTTATTTATATATTTTTAAATTTAAGGGCTTTTAATGTTACTGTACGTATAAATAGGAAATGATATATATATATTTAATTTTCAACTTTTGGTGTTTAAATTTACAAATATTTAAGGAAAAGTTTTTAATCGTTATATTTTCTACGTAGAATTTTGAAATTCTTAAATTGATTTTGGTATAGTTCTGAATTAAAGGCAATGTAAAACCTTAAAATAAATTTAAATTAAATAATGTAAATTGAAGTCCTAGACACACTAAAGCACTATAAAAAGGGTTCTCATTATTACAATAAGTAAACAGATATAAATTTATTATTTTTAAATTATCAAATACAATGTTAATATATTTATCTATTATCTTGGCTTTTTCCCTCCCTTAATTCTATTTACTGTGAATCACTAACAGCATAATCACAATTTTATACAAAACATAATACAAGAAGTGTGTATTAAATGCAATGTACAGGTATTGGGAGAAAGGTAGGAATTGATGAATAGGATAAGATCACTGCCTTCAAAATTAAAGAAAAATTTAATAGACTTGATTTTAATTGAAAGGTTGTTTCCTGAGTTTATTTTTATTTTCACAGTGAGCCACCTAATTAGAAAAGATCCTCTTTATAGATTTTCTGACATTATAGCCCAAAGTAAAGATTTACATTCTTAAATTTTGATGCTAATGTTATACCTTATATATCTCAAAAAAATTTCGATGTGGCATTCTTATAGAAAACTTGTCATCTATACAGATAAAGTACATGAGCAAGCTTTTGTTAAAGTTGTAATTCTATGGAAAGAGTCTTTCCTTAAAGAGAAGTGTATCAACTAAAGTTGCCAAATTTAATAAGACTTTGTACAAACAAGAATTATTATTTTTTAAAGTGTCGTGAATATAAATGAAGCCCACAATTTGATTTATTTTCTTTCTTCTCCGATTTTTTTTTTCTTTTTTAGCAAAAATATAAAGGACAAATGTGCTAGGCTGAACCAGACGAAATTGCCCTTTTGTAGGCAAGCACCACCGATAGAGTGTACGCTGAGATACACAAAGGAATGCTTTGTGCGGTGCCTCACAAAACTATCTTTTCTAAGTAAGAAGATATTAAGGAAAACCCCAAATTGTTGACATTAAGTTTCATCATGGTTTAATCCCCCAAGATGACTGGTTTCTGGACATGAAATCATTTTTACTCTTCTTTATCTCTATGGGGATTTTTTGCTAACAATAATGTAGAGTTTTTTGAAGACAAATTTATTTACTATAATCAAAGCCTGTGCCATTCTAAATGTTTTTTGGTTTTTTTTTTTACTAAATTACTATCTGATCCACCTTCAGACTCCCTCTCAAAATTATTCTAAACCTGAAAAGAGGGTGAGAAAGCAAACAGAGGGCAGAATATTGAGTTCGACATGAAGATTTATCTTGAAAGGAATGTTTTAGTGAGAATCATTAGAAAGGGCTGAGAGCATCGCTGAAGTGTATCAAGCTTTGGAACAGATTATCACCAGAGAAACTGGCTTGAGACATGAGACTTCCACATATTAGTGTAAGCCTTTTAATTTCTTTCTGCATTAGTTTTTGTATCTCTATATCAGTCATAGATTCACCTTCTTAGCTTCACTGTAGAACTGTAGCTGAGATTTAATGCGAAATATTATTTTAACGAAATGATGTCTAGAATATAGGCACAAGACATCCAACACAAAATGGCTTGAAGAAAATGGTGTATAATGAAGTTCTCTCCTTACAGCTCAATGTTATTTCATTATGAATATACAGTTTAGAAGCAGAGAATAAATATTGAAATTAATATCTCTTCAAAAGCTTGGACACTTGCCTATCTCAAATTTTCTCTTAAGTAGAAACAAATGATGCTTCGTCTTAAAGGTTTCATAATCCATCATCTAAAAACTTTACATCTTCAAATTTTGACATTTTATGCAATAAATACATTCCATTTTAAAAATGGTATTTGGATTTCACCAAGAGAGTTTGTAAATAGAACATGTATCTATCCCAAGATAGCAATTACCTAGTAAACAGGTCCAGATGTTTGGGATAACAACCTTCCACCTGCATGTCTTTAGGACCCCTTCGCTTTCTCCCTCTCTACCTCCCACCAAGTTCTCTTCTGTCATATCTTTTTTAATGTAGCAGATGTGGATTGACTAGAAACGTACAACAGCTTTTTAAAAATTGAACAATTGCAGACTTTATCAGAATGGCAATAAAATGTTATCATAACGTTCGAACTCAAAAAAAAACCCAACTCATTGGGTACTAGAAACGTTTAAATAACTTCATAAGTCTCACATTAAGATTCACTGATTTTCAAAAATAGTTTATATGACAGCTGCAAAAAAGCTTTGGGGAGGGGTAATAGATTTTCCTTGTAAAATATACAGTCTGAAGTATATGTGATTGCTGCATTTAAATCTAAGTGGTACTAGAAAGAGGGGGAGGTTTAATTTCATAAGTGAGTGACATAAAGATAGCACTTGAAGGTAAAATAGGTGCCCTGTGTAATATAAGGGATGTTTCTGTAGGGATACCTGCCCTGTCCAGGTAAAGGGAGCTCCAGTAATATCTTGAATATGCCTGAGCGTTGATCTATTCTTATGCAGATGTAACAACCATGGTTCTGTATGGCAAGTTCCCTTCCATGCAAGATGCTGGCTCCTGTGACAACCTACTGAAGGAGAGAAAAATGATTACACTATATGTCCAATTGATTCTGCCTCTCTTGTGGAGTGTGTCAAATAAATTGCATTTTTCCTGAGCCCATTTAGATGGAGTATTATCCTGCTGCGTTCTTTTGGATCCTGTACAGATTTCTGATTACTGAATTGTAACACTAATCATAATAATTATCTATGTAATAAGTTCACAATATGAATTGTTACAGATGGTCACATTTTCTATCACAGGGCAATCAAGCTTATTTGTACAATCTACTTGCTCCTAGATAAAACAAAAGGCAACATGTAGGTTTCTGTATGTTCATCACATATTATAAGTGGCAATTTAGGTCTAGTACATCAGAGAAAATGAGAGATGATACGAGAGAGTGCTAAAGAACTTTTCAATAAAAACATATTTGGATTTTGCTATTAGCTTTACAGCTATTATCATTATATATCCAATTAAATACTAAAGATTTGTTGCTTTGTGTTTTTTTTTTACAGCAAGGAATTTATTTTTTCCTATCTAGAATCTCAAATTCGTTTTTATGAAAGAGAATATACAAATGAGTTATAATTCCAATATAATAACAATATAAGTTATTGAAATTGATGTGAAGCATATTTATGACCTTCGAATAATGATCTTCCAGGAGATTGTAGTTGGAAGCAATTCACCCTTCCTATCACTTTAACAGTTGCCATGTGGTGCTTTAGTTAATGAGCTAACTTTGGTCACCATTTTTAGGTGGTATCAAAACTGAAGAGATACTTTGTTAATACTGATACTTCATTTTTTTATTATTGTTGATTCTGAAACACAACCCATTTTGTTTACTAAAGTTAGCTACTGATACGTCCAAAAAATTCATTACAGCAAAAAGGAAATTACTTTTCCTCTGACTTTCATTTAATATTCATCTAAATCAAAGGAAACTTTTGCTTTAGGAAAGTAACTGCACAGAACGTACTTGAAAACACTAGCAACCTTGATTGTATTTTGTGCTGTATCTTGTATCTATTCATGACCAAATAGAAGCAGAAATTCATATACACATCTTCACCTGTAAAGGTGATTACACATGTGGCTTAATGAATTTTATGCTGAATGTTGTAATCTCATTTGAATAGGCATAAAACAGTTGTGTTACCTGAGGAATGAAGAATTCAAATAGTCTTCAGAAAATTATAACAGGCAAAGTGGACCTTTTTTTAAAGGATTATCCGGTAGTTTATTCTATTTACATTAGCATCTACATGATAAATTTCTAAAGCTAATGAAATTTTAACTCTTTTTTAAAGCTGAAATTCTGATTTATTTATATTTCCCGAAAACTGGACATTCTCTTCATTTTGTAGAATAAATCTTTAAATTTTCTAACTTTCTAATTTGCAAATCGAAGGAATGAAAACTGTTCTGGGACATCCATGAAGTCTTTAAATAAGGACAACAGATATCACGTTCCTTTTCATTGTCTGGCAGATAGTTAACTGAATGATTTCAAAATGTTCAAATATAAATAATTCACACTCAATTTTATTTTCATTTGATATTAAAGTATGCATAGTGCAGTAAAAGTTATATAAATATGCCACAGAGATTTCCATAACTGTGTGTTTTCTCTCTGACTCCCAAGAATGGGTCTTCCTCTAAGACTATGCTGTCACATAAATGGTCTTTAGGCTATCCTCTATATTTCTTTTGGTAGTTTTCAAGAGTGAAAGTTACAATAGCTAACATCTATTTTGTGATATTCAGCTTCAGATTGCAGCCAGTGCTCTCTATGGATTATTTTATTTAATTTTCACAACTTCATGAAGGAGGCACAAATATTTCAATTTTCAGTTCAGAAAACCGAAGCTTAGTACCATTACTTAATTTACCCAACCTAGGTCATTTAGCTGGATCTAAACACTTACCTTTCTTAAACCAGAGCCAGAGATTTTAAACATAGTTATTTTCAGGAAAACTATTCAGGGCACAGAGGGTACAAACATACCAAATAGTCTATGAACATCTTTTCTCATAAAATATGACTTCTGGGTTTTAGGTGTCAAGTAATAATTTTCTCAAGAAAATTATTACTGACATAAAAAAAGAGAATACATGTTTATCAACGATTTAGTGACTCATTAATGACTGAATTAGGCAAAAAGTAAAACTATTTCAAACAGCCTTTATGCATAGGCATTTATGGGCAGTTAAAAGGTGAGAACTGGTTAATGCCCAACAGAGCAGCGAAAAACAAAAATTGGATGATATCTTCTCTAATGGACATTATTTACATCTTTACCAGAGGATGACAAGTTAATGCATAACTTCCAGAGTCTAAGCCCATCATTGATAGTAAAAGCCAAAGAAAAATGCCTTCCATTGATGATAAACTAATCCTTGAATGAACCTGATAAACGTCCCTACATTCTTTTGGCCTTATTTATATGTTTTCAGTAATTTTTCTTTACACAATTATTAACACTAATAATTCCTGACACCTTGCTTGTAGCTATGATGTCATGCACACTCTTAGGCTCCCGTATCACTCAGCCTTTCCATTTAAGCTATTCTCACTCCATGATATTCTATAATTTCCTTATAAAGTATGAGTGCGGGCTTTTCTTTATCATTCTCTGTAACACTCTGAGACTTCCTCTGTAAAAAAAAAACAACAACAAACAAAAACAACAACAACAACAACAAAACAAACTTGGAACTTTCCATTATTACTTTAAATAATTATTACTTTTTAATTTTTAGTTCTTTTGTTTTTGAAATGAATAAATCTTATTTTCCAAATAATTGACACTTTTGCTTTTAGCGACTCTGTCTCTCAGCTTATCATTTAATCTTTCACATTTCTTATTTTCTACTCTGAGGAATTTTCTTGTTCTGATCTTCCAATTTGCTACTATATTCCTCATCTGTATCCATATGGTCCTTAATTCCATCCATTGTTTTCTTTTTTTTTTTTTTTTTAATTTTATTGTATTACTAGTTTCAGGTATAAAGTCCATTGGTTAGACATTTATGTAGTTTATAAAACAGCCCCCTAATTGTGCTTTCTCTCCTCTGGCTCTCTACCTAGCCATTACATTAATGCTAACCGCATTCCCTAAGCCGTGCTCCCCATCCCCATGATCATTTTTTCTTTTACTAGTATTCTTTCCTATTTTTTAGTTTATTATTTGGCTAATTTTAAATTTTGATAAATATGTTCTGATACTTCTAACAGAATTAGTAGTTCTGTTTCTCAGGGGTCTTATTATTTGTCCCTGTGAGTTCACTTTCCTTCAGGAATATAAGCGACACTGTCTTTCAGTCCTTGTGGAGGAAAACCAGTCTCTGTGCCAACTCCAGTATGCTAAAGGGATTTGAGAGTAGGGGGGATAGACGAATCACAGAGTGTAAAATTCCAAGTGCCAATAAGCCATTAGCAATGGCTGACCCCATTGAACAAATCCTTACATAAATGGCTTCACCCTTCACATCCCAAAGAGAATCAACATTGTGACAGACAATCTCTACAAGAGATAATAATTCACGAACCCAGGGAGTTTGAAGATGGTGTGGCCAAAATATATCACAAGCATCTCTTTATGTCTGCACACTGTAAGCCCAGGGCTTCTGTGCTGTTCTAATTAAATTCAATTAGATATCAGAGTTCCGAGTAGTCATAGGTGTGGGGCAGGCACTTTTTGTTCCAAGATAGCTTTATGGGAGAAACTGAAGCAGAACTCCCATCCATCCCTCCTATTTTTACACTCACAAGCAACTTCCTGCCCAATTAAAATCACTCCCCCACCAACACTCATATTAGTTTGAATTTCCTTCTGTCGCCACAAGATTTTCTTTCTTTATATTTCTAGTTGTTTGACTTTTTTTTCACCTTTATTGTTAAAATCATGCAAAATTTGATATAATACTTCTTTATTCATGATACACAGTTAATAATATGAAACAAGCGATATAAAGTGAAAAATACAGTTCAAATATAAGTACTTCAGTGTCAAGTTTCTATGAAATGAAATAATAGTTCTTTTCATGGAAATGCTCCATATTCTATAATAATTTCTCTGTAGTCTTTTAAACATGTTTCATGAGGGGAAGAAAAACCTAAATATCTTTCAATCTTGATATTTTCATAGTGACTATAACTGAATTATCACTTGGGAATTATCTATTATGCAAGGCAAGGAAATATAGCAAGACTCTCTAACATTTATTTAGACCTAGTTGAAAGGTGGCATGAAAATTGGGCCTTTCATCTCTTCTTGAATGATTTCTTATGCAAACTCAGCTGGAGTTCTGAGAGCAGAACGTTCAGCTTTCTTGGATTTCTAGTCAAGGAAAGCTTTAATTCATTGCGTTTCATAATAAAACTAGGGATGGCCAGTTATGGCAAAATAAGTGATGGTGTGCCCTCCTTGAATAGTGCATGGCTTTCAATTCTGCTATATCGGATATTCTTTATTCATTGATTTATTTCAGGCAAAAAATATGTATACCGATATAATGATATGCCCCCTGGTTGATTGTACATACATTTAGGCTTTTCTAAGCAATTTGAGTTTGAAAATTTTCCTGGCTGTTCGTGAGGATTATAAGTAACTGAGCTTCATGGTTAGTTATATGGGACGAGGGGCTCAGGTTTTGTATATGAATTATTTAGCAAAGTATTATGAGTTTAGTAGAAATATTTGCATTTTTTTGGCGTTTGTTTTAATACATGCACGGCCTATGATAATCTGAAAAACTGATAAAAGTCCCCATGACTTTACTCTTGTGAAAAATAATACTTTAAAGTTCAGTTTTCATTTGAAAAGTAACTTCACATCTTGGAACCAGGCAGAAAGAACAATCGGTAACATGATTCCATGGAAATAAGTTGGGGAATGAATTCCATTTGATGTGAGATGATCACCACCAACTTTGGGAAAAATTGATTCTTGCTATCAACGGGCTCACTGTCACTGTAGAGAAAGTTCACTGGGAGCACTGACGTGAATCCTTGATCTATTTACAATAGCACTAGATGTTTTTCTTCTATCAGCTCTGGCAGAGGCAGACGAGAGTGGGAATGAAAATGGTTTAATGCACAGGTGCTTCAACTACCATCGTGCTATTGTGTTTCAGGTTATAATACATGTCCTTAACTCAGATCCCATTTTTCACATAATGCAATAACAACACTTCTGTTACATAGCGATTGGTATTATAAAATGTGCTGTGAGATAAATGCTGTTATTATGAAAATCCTATTAGCAAGTCCCTCTGTACTGTACATGCAGGGCAGATTTATTAACATACACTCTGTAGTCACTTTCCTGAAAGCAGGTTTACCAGCTATGAAATACTACACAATAATGCCATTAATAAATGCATCTAATTGCAGTATATAAAAGTGAAACATTAAATAGCTTGAAATGGCTTCTGTGAATGGTGAGATTATTTCAAGTAGATGCACTGAGCAACAGATACACTATGTTCCCCCTTTTTTTATACTGCTACACGTCAAGTAATAGATCATTAAAGTGCGTAGTCAGACAGTTAGGCTAATGAGAAAATGTTGGTTCTTTTACAAAAAACTGTCAGTAGATGGCAATGTGACTGTTTTATAAGGCATTTTCATTCCATATGGAACTAAAAACTTGAGATCATTCACATTTGTTACCTAAATTACTGTAATTTTTCCCAAAAAAAAGGGCTCCAAGAGCCATTTAAAACTATTCTTTAAATAATTGATAGTTACAAATGAAAAGCCAAGCCTAGAATTTCTAAAGTGATCAAAGTTGTTTTAATTTTCCATTGGTCATAGTTGAATAAAAATAATGTTACAAACTATAGCATCAATAATTAGGGATTGTGGAGCCTCCATTTCAAACTAAAGCACTTTTAGCAAATCCATATTATACCCTCACTTGGGCACTCTGGCCAGCCATGGCCCTGTTTATTATAAGACTCAGGAATGATGTTGCATCGGAAATTTTTATTTTGGTTTGTTTTCTTTTCCTTTATCTTCTCAACTCTCTTCTTTTCCAAATAAATTATCTCTGTTGTTTTTAGTGATATTTTTATGAATACAAGCATATTATATGTATAATATGTAAAAATATTTAGTATCATACATTATAACATGTAATCTTAATAGGTTTAAAAAGCCAAAGCATGCTGGGCAGTCTGCATATACTTTAAGAGGCCATGGCTTCTGAATTCATTGTAAGTTATAAAAACCAAAAAAGAATAATATATTCTGGATAGAAATTCTGGGACTTGAGTTTTGCCTAATGTGGAAATTCTAAGAGAAGGGAAAATATGTTGGAAAATTTGAACATTCTACCATAAGATAGAAAGTTCTTATTTAGCTCTACAGAATTATTTAATCATATTGGGCCTTAAATATATAAACCTATTGTAGGATAGGTGAGGAGTAAAGATGAAAATATATTTAGGAATGAGATTCTATGAATGGGTATTGTGGTATAATGGGGAAAACACCTCGTTAGTGAAAAAAATATGATTACTAATGTAACCTGTGGGAAAGTCAATTAAATAATCTGGGTTACCACTTTATCGATAAAGTGAAAGGTAGTAACATCAATTATCTAATATTTCTTCAGCTCTGATAAGTGACTGAAAGTCTAGGCTCACTTTGACCCCACTTTGATCAGCAAGGAACTCCACATGGGATAATCCAATGTGAGGCTTGCTGGTCAGGCCAGGAGGAGACCTAATTAGAGTCCACTCCAAATGAACTAGAACTAATCAGTTTACATCTTGGAAATTGAGATATTCAAGGCCTGGCTTCATTCTTTCTGTAGATCCTGAAAAGAAGTCATCTTGAAGGTGTCAATGGAAAGTTCCACAAAGAGTCCTTGCATCTGTATTTATGTATAAAATTTAAAGAATAATTGTGCTAGTGTTTAAAAGTAGAGATAGCAGCCCCTGCTGAAATATACAATTTAATATTTACATATATTAAAGAATTAAGGTACAAAACCATCTCTTGTCACAGAAATGAGTTTGTTTTTCTTCCAGATAAAACTAATTAGCTAACACACATGGTCACCTCATTTGCCAGGTAAAGTTAGAACAGATTACGTGTGGTGGTAATGGTGTTGTCAGGTCCTCTTACTTGAAGTCTAGTTATTGTTTGTCTTGAAAACTTTGATATAATGGATTGTGTCTGCTTGGCCATGTATAAGAGAGAAATTTCCTTTCGTCTTTGCAGTCTCTTAGCTGACTGCTTGAGATGCTCATTACATTCTGGTATAATGCTTATTCAAGAAGAGAAAGGTTTTCTTTCTCTACAAACTTTCCAGAGAAAAATTCTGGGTTGTGAGATTTCGTTTTTAATTATATTTTCCCAACAGTATTTAACCAGAATTTAGATTTAATTTTCTTGCTTTGGATTTTTTTCCTACCAACTCAATTCAACCTTAACTATTGCTCTGGGCAAAAAACAGATTCCTATACAAGTTACCAATTCCTATTGATATAGTTGCAATTTATCTTCATGATCTTTCATTATTCATTGAAGATAATTGTATGCCTTTTAGCATTCCGCTTTCTTTCAAACAAAGCAATCAAGCAAGACATAAAGAAAAAGCCATCAGGGAAATATTAATACTTTGTAAAATAAGGAAGCACACCCTTTAAATGAATTTCCATTTTTAAAAAAATCCATGAAGTTGTATATAAAATGTTTTGGTAAATAAAAATAGCTTTGTTCGGCAATATTTGTGGCTAAAGCAGTGTTAAAAAAGAAGTGTAATACTAATAAAACCCTAGTCAGGATTCTATCATTTAATTTGGGAAGGAAATTATATTTATCATTAAAAAAAGATTTACGCATATTTCCCATTACAATAGAATCTTTTTAAGGAAAACATGATAGGACAGAGACTTTTGGGTGTCCCGTGAAAGCAGTCATGAAAATAATAATTCATGGTAAGATTTACATATTTTAAAGTATTTTTCCTTTAACTAACCTTGAAGTTGTTCTTTAATCAATAGCTTCATCAGGCATTTCTCCCTCTGCCACTATCCCATACATATGTGAGAAAACCTGTTCTATCACATGACGCTTTAATAATTATTTTAAATTAAGTATCTGGTTAGAGATTATATACCTTCGATTTTGCAAAAATTTTTTAAAAACCAATTAAAATTCATGAATATATTTTTCTTTTATAAATGCAAATATTTTTTACCTTTTAAAAACATAGAAGATTTTCTTACGTACAAAACAACCTTAGAATAATGAGCTTAAAACACCCATACTGCTGTTCTAAGTTTTTTTTCATTCTTGCTATGTTTTTGTAAGAAAACTGTATACAGAGACATAAAATTAGGCTCAATGACCTACCTTCAGTTCTCTAATAGAGTTTGGAAATCAATCTTAAAGCATCAATTTGATTCTTCAAGAAAAGAGAGTTGAAAGAATGGCATATGTAATCTGAGTATTCTTAATATTTGAACTCTATGCTATCCAGGCCTTCTAAATGATTAGGTGTTGAAGGTTATATTGGATGTCATTCAAAAGACAATTTTCCTTGGACTGGCAATAATATTATAGATTGGCCTAAGACCTCAAAGTCATAAGTTATTATCAACCTGTCTTCAGTAGAGATGTTATTTTATAAAAATCTCTAGGGTTAAAGGAAGAGATTCAACTTGCATTAAACATCTTTTACCTCTCTTGTTTGAAGAGTGGTATGCAGCAAATTTTCAATACTTATCTTTTCTGGAAAATTCCACAATGAATCGATTGTGAAACTTATTACTTTTAGGAGATTGACATTTAAACACTGAATTATACCAAGTATATTTTCTGCATGCAATCAAGTTTCATTGCTGTCTTTAGGGTTCTAAGTATTATACTAGGTATATTTAAGAGCTAAATAAAAGACTGTGGCTTTGCTATGGAAAATAAAAGCTTCTTCATTTCTTAATATATTTACTCTGATTTACTTATTCAGAGTTTTAGATGTAGCTTTGATATCATGCTGAGGTCTAAAAATCTGAAGGCCACAGAGTTAGAAGAGTCCTAAGAAATTTGGTTGGTTTCTTCCTTCATTCAGAACTACCTTATCTCATACATGTGAGAATAATCTTATTTGAATAAGAAAATATTTGAATTCTTTTATCTTCTATGATTTTAGTCATTGGAAAGAAAATATGCTTAATTTATTTTTAAGATATATCTTGATTTTTAATCATTTATAAGTAGATATACTATATTTCTAGGAAAGTCATTTAATTTTTCAATTTTCTTTCTGACTAGTCTTTTTCTAAAAGAAAAAAATAAAATTAATGCTGGCCTCACTACTAATTTTCTTTCAGAAAACTAAAGGTACTCCAGTTCTTACATTTTTATTTTGAAATTCTCTATATTAAGACATCCTTTGGAACAAAGCATTTTTCACTTAATAAGAGTTAGATCTACATATTTAATAACCAATACTTTTAAATGCATGATTGTCAGGAGACTTCAGATCTTTAATAATTATTCTTACCCTCTTTCATACCAGACTGACAATACAAGTCTTTTTTTCAACCAGATTTTATATTCTGATCTTATGGAGGCCAAGTTGGTTTTATATGTCATCACCTTTCTAGAAATGGTAAATTAATTGTTTATTTAGAGCTAACTTACTTTCATAGCAGCCATAACAAAATGAAAAGGAAATTAGATTGATCAAACTAAAAAGTGATTGGTATTTTTATGTGCTGTGAACTCCAAGGAACCATTGCAGGAATTACTTAAGAGCTAAGATGCTGATGCCTGCGTTTGCTCTAATCCCTCCAGAGCTCCACTGGGAAGGGCTTTAAACAGTTTCTTTCTTTTTTTTTTTTAATGTTCCTATGTATCTAAAATATTGATTAGTGGTTAATAGCAAAGGCTAGGTCCCTAATATGTCCCAAATTTAGGAGCAATTAAACAAAGTATCTGATTAATAGTGCCCAAAGGGACAGTAGCGGCTACATGACAAACAAATAAGTACTGGAATGGAACCCTAATTTAAGTAAGAAAGGAAAACAGTATGGACTTAGAAACTATTTAGTATTTCTATGTCTACAGTGGGCATAGATTTTGAAATATATGCATGAGTATAAATATCATTACATTATTGATATTCATATCTGAATTAGATATGCATTCCACACCTAATATTTATATTATGATTTCATTATTACTGTTGCAATTTACATTATTCATTTTAAAGGTCATCGTGTGTATATTCTTAGATGTGTTTATAGCTTCTGTTCTGTATTTGTGAATGCACATTTATACAGGCAAAGAGAAAACATTTCACCTTACTGGTACCTAACTATAACAAATTTTCACTGTATATTTGAAGAATATTAGCTAAGATATTATGCAGAACCAAGATCCTTAATGACGTTCTTTTGTTAAATGTATTATGAGTCTCAGGTGCTACAAGACCATAATCTATTATCCACAATGCTGAAATCCAAAGGTACGAAAATCACAAATATTTTTTAAAACAATTTTTAAATATAACCTTTCCCAAACTGATATTGCTGTTTATAGTGTTTATCTTCCTTCATACATTATACTGCATATATATTAAGTTTTGATTACTGCGTGGAGTGCTGTGAGAATTACACAATACACAATATATGCATCAAATTAACCTTACAAAACTTGATGAATTCTAAATTAGGAAGCACATCTAGCCCCAAGGGTTTTAGATGAAGAATTGGGACTTGTGTTATTTAAACCAGGGTGAGATTTTAAACCTTTGTATTCTGAAGTTGCATACCTTAAATTATTTGTGCACCATCAATCTGTTATTGAAGGTCATACAGAAGAACAAAGTATTAAAGCTGGAAGGTAGTTAGAAATCATTTACTTCAATTAAGAGCCCTCTTTTTGAGCAAAAGAAACTGCAGGCCAAGGAAGTAGACTATTTTGTTTGAAGTCATGCAGCCAATAAGTGAATGATTAAAGTCTGAATCCAACTCTGTCTATTATCACGTCCTATAAACAAAAAGTAAAAAATAGGGCGGGGGGAGGGGAAATTTTGCTACGGCAGCAGTAAAAGAAAAATGTGGTGAGACCCTGTAATTCAGTGGGAGAAATGATACCAGGACAATTGGATATCCATATGGAAAAATAAACTCTGACCTCTACCTCACATCATATATAAAAATTAATTTGAGATGAATCAGGGTTCTAAATGAGAAAAGTAAATCAATAAAGCTTTAGGAAGATAACCTAGGAGATCGCCTTTCCTTCCTTGCTGTAGACAGATTTCTTAATTGAGGACACAAATAACGCTAACCATAAAAGAAAAAAAATAAGATAACTTGGACTTCAAAAAAAGAAACAAATTTATTTTTATCAAATGACTCAGTAAAGACAGGGAGTTGCAAAATACAGACTAAAAAAAAAAAGATGACTACAAATATCTGACAAATATATAAAGAATATATAAAGAACTACCACAAATCAATCAGATAAACTACCCTTTTAAAACACACATGCACACAAAATAAAAATTAAAAAAAATAACACACACACAGTTGAATTCATTTCATAAGAGAGGGCATCATAAAAAGACCGGTAAGCAAACAAAACGGGCACCACCACGGTCATGCAAATTAAGCCACAAGGAGATAGTTCTATACCCACCCAAACTGTGAAAACTGAAAAGACAAGTAATACGAAACTTTGCCACGCTTGTGTAGAAAGTTCCCTCTCTCTGAAGGGAGTGCATATAGGTACAATCGCTTTGGAACACTGTTTGGCAGTATTTGCTAATCCTAAATATACGTGGATAAATCTCACGGATGTCGTAGTGAGTGAAAGAGTAAGCTGACACTAAAGGGAACCTGCTATTATTTTCAGTTATATGAAATTTAGAATAGTAGTTGCACTGGAGGACGTATAGCCTTGGAAGGAGCTTTATGGTGTAATGGAAATATTCTATATCTTGGTCCAGGTACTGATAAAATGGGTATGTATATGTATAAATTCCTCCTGCAACTGCACACTTACATTTTTTTGACACCAGTAACCAAGTGAAATAGATGGAAATGAATAGTTTAACATGAATCTCCTCTATATTGTGGGAAATTCCTAGAACATTTAAATGATTTCACTAAATCTTGTATATCTTGCTAAATTTGAGAGAAAGAAATTCTAAGCGTGAATAGAAAAATATTATTTTTTTCCTGAGATTAGATCAGACGGTGCCAGTTGAAATAATGTAAGATGAGAGAGCAAATCAGAAGTATCTGTGGGGAAAAATATCTTGCTTGGCAGATTCTTAAACTTATTTGTAATAGGGTCAGATAAAATATTTACCTGGAATAGTGGATTTTAATTTTTAGGTTTCAGAATCATTCGAAACCACTGGAATTTATAAGTAACAGAAGAAAATGTATAATTCTCTTGATAGTTAAAATTTTATGAAACACATTCAAGAACCTTTATGAAACAAACTTAAGAAAAATATATTATTTTCCTCTCAAACTAGCTTAAGAAATTTAATTTACTCTGCTTCTTCAGCTATTTAGCAAGTTGTTATAAATCTAGTATGAAATCAAAGAAAAAATATCTTTGTAATTTTAACCTCTTTCTTACAATTACATCCCACTCTTGATTAATGTCACCACATCTACCTCAGCAGCCAGATCAGGAATATGAAAGCAGTTCCATTTCTCAAATTATAAGTATCTTGCAAATGCATACTCTGAAGTAACTTTATTAAATAATTATTAAATAAATGAAAAAAATCAATAGAAGCCCACCTAAATTTATTATTGAAACTAAATGAAGACTAGAGGATTAGACTGTCATTTTTTAGTTGCCCTAAGAATTTTGGAATAAATAGATCCACAAGAAAATACTTTCTTCCTCAGTTGAGTTATTAAGTCAGATTACATATGCAAGCCAATGGATATAATTACATATGGATATAATGTGTATACTATATTCTAGTTCCTTTCCTCTTTCTTCCCTTTTTAAAAATGCCTCACTCAGCCAAGTAGTATGACACCAAGATGAATTTAATGACGTATTCTGACGTACTTGAAATAACAGTAACATTCTTTTGATGACAAGACATTATATAAGAGATGCTTAGAGAAGAAGGCTTGTACATTCCAACAGACCAAAACTAATATGACATGGCAGTGAGAATACTGTCAACCAACACAGAGTAAAAAGATTCTTTTCTGTTTTGTATTCCTTTCTACTTTGTACTAGAAGTAAAATTATTAAATTATATGTCTTCAGATAACTTTTTGGGAAAAAAATTTTAGGTATTTTAACAAAATTCATTCTGCTACTATCAGCTCTTATTTTTTTGTTGTTTAATTAGAAGATACTTCTAACACATCTAATGCACAGCTCTCATTAAATATCAACAGTAAAAACATTAATGTCAATCACACAGAAGGTATGTGATATGACAAATTATTTCTAATTTTCATATCAACATATTAAAAAGACAATTTCGTGGCCAAGAAATTTAAATAAGATGAACGAATTTATACTTACATAAACAAATACCATAGGAACTGCAAAGAAAATTAAACTTCGCCCAAATCATTCTTGTTAATAAAGTTACTTTCCTTGCGCATGAATTAAAAAATTACATATTCATTATTTTCTACCAAATATTTAGTATTGTTCATAGGTATAAATTAGTTAATTCTTGTCATTTAAAACTCTGAATTAAATGATAGGATATTTTTCTTTTAAAATTTAATATAAAGTGATACATACATAGAGAGAGAAATGATTAACAATAATATTAAAATTTATTGTGTTTTCTTGGCTCTCATGTAAAAAATATCATGGAATGAAATTATATCAAAGCAGCAGTATCTTTTTCTATCACTTATTTCATCAGTTATATGTGTTGTTCAATAATTCGATCTTGAGTCACTTTCTTAATTTACTTATGTAATTTCAGGACTTTAAAATTTTTCTAGTGATTATGTCAATACCTGTCATTGTGTGAATTGTGGGGTGATCTATGTGAAAGAAAGTTGGTGATTCAATGGTATGAGTCATTATATTAAAGTCCTAATTATAAACGGTTAACATAGTCTTTTGAAAAACTTTCAGAATCCTTGATAATTAAAAGAAAAGAAGATTTTTCTATAAATGTAGCTCTTCTGTTCCCAAATTGCGTTCCACAGACTTGATTTTACATTTCTATTCTCTGTAGTACCACACTATTATTTTTTCAAGGAGAAAAACAGATGACAGTTATTTTTTTTAATACTTTAGATCAGCTCGGTTTGAAGTTATTCTGTAGAATTCAATTAGATGCTTTAAGAAGTTATCTTAACTCTTGGTTTTTAGAGCTATAGTAAAATATAAGACTTCTCCTCTCCACCCCTCCCCATCCCCCTAATATTTAGCTCACAAAGCATAGAGGCAATGGAGTACCAATTTTGATCAATGGAAATCAGAAACAAATTCTGGTTTCTTCCCAAAGAATGGCAAATGTTCGATTTTAGTATGAGAGTTAGGATGATTTTAAACAGTAAATAACTTCAAACATAGAACCATGATTTGGAACTATCCATATCAGTTCCAACTCTTATACACAAAAACCCTTCAAAGTATATGTTCTGTTCTGTTTTTAAGTAACTTGGCTCCCTGTAATCCGGTAATATGGAAACTTTCCAAAATCAGGGAGTAGTTTAGGTGCAGATAGCATTACTTTCTCCAAATCACTACCTAATATGATCATCTATTTACTATATCACACTCAAATAAAAAAATAATAATAATAATAAAAATCAAGCCTCACCCAAAAGACTGTATCACAATATTTCCCGTAGAAATACAAGTGACTCTGGAATCAGCACTCTGAAACCACATTGTTATTTATGTTCCCAAAACACTGTCCTCTACAACCAAACTCCTATTTCAATGGAAGAACAGAAATTTTGTGTAGCTTCAGTTTCCTAGGACATAGCTCTCGGCTGCCTTTGGTTGGACTGTGTCATACTTGCTGCAACCAAGGCTCTCATGATGATTTTCTCATTACCCTATATACTGGATTCCTGATATCTCACAAAATTAGCACCAGCGATTGGAGAAATTTGGTGATGACAGCTTGCCAAGAAGTACTGTAGATTGCTTTATTAAACTCTGTCATTTCCTTTTATTTATTTGCAATTCATAGAGATCGATTGTGAGGGATGTGCCATCTAGCTTTGTTTGGTCCCTGGTGTAACCTAAAAGAGATCCTTTACCTGACAACATATGTTATTACTTTTAGAGTGGATTGTGTAAGGCGGGGAGTGGGGGATGGAGGGTGGGGATAGAATTAAGCAAATCAGTAATCATTAGTAGGAAAAAAACAAAAAGATTTCATACTTTGCAGTTCTGGATTATTATCAAATGCTAAAGTTTTATATCAATCATCTTCCTAGTAGGGAATGGATTGCATAGTCAAGTTGAGAATTTAAAGAGTCTAGTAAAATTATTTACAGAGCTGTAACAAGAAATAATGAAATCAAAGGGGATTCTATAGTAACACGGGCACTGTCATTACCCAAAAACCTACAAAATAAGGAGGAAATGAAGTTACAGAAATCAGGAGAGATGGCACCTTGACAGGATCTGTGGTCATCAGTTGAAGCACATAGTTAGGCAGTGGAAACTCCATAATGAGCTGTGAGGATGGCTGCCATGATCTTCCTTTCTCCAACCTCCAACTGATGTTCCTCTTGGCTGGATCCAACCAGTAGCCAGACAGCAAGGAAGTGCTACCATTGGGAATAGGCTGGGTTTGGGGTGTTGGGAAGACAGATGAGCATGGGAAAACATCCAAAATAATGTGTATACTGTAACTTATGATGGTGGAAAATTGAACGGCTAAATAATTTTCATTGGTTAAAATTGTTCTTATTTTTTTAACCAACTGTCATACCCTCCAGTGCAAAGATATTAGGTTTAGATTTCCAAGAAAACAGAATATATTATTGTACTAATCTTTTAAACTTCCTGTGGACTAGAAATCAGATAATGCTAACCTCATTTTACAAATGACTAAGTAGCTAAGCAGAGGACAAATACCTACGAAGTGGTAGAACTTGGTTTTAAATTCAACTTCTATTTTTAAGCGCAGTATCATTTCCATTAGTTTCCAATTTTTAAAAATATTCGAGACTATTTATTTTCTTCTCATAAAATAAAAGTAAATGTTAAATCATTTTGACAACATTAAGCATTTGCCCTCAGTTAATCAATTTAGTATTTGGAACATGAAGTCAAGTAACCATTTTGGTTGAACTATTTGACACATAATTGACTATTAATCAATGAAGCTGATGGCTAACAGATTCAGTTTTAATTGTGTTAACCACAAAAACTGTCTTGAATCCAAAACAGACTTTTCATCTTCCTGTATAATACTTCGAGATTTATCTCTGAAATATAGTTTAATATAGTCATCATATTATAATTACTATTACATGTTTGGAGAAAGTAATTTAATTGTATATTTGGATATATTTGTTCAGGCTTTGCCCTCATGATACCTAAGTAATCCGGTATAAAATAAAGTGGAATCCTTCACTAGAATGTGTCAGAAATTTAACGGCAAAGAGGTCTGAATGTTGACCATTCAGAGCTGTTCTTAGTTAAAGCTATTCTTTTATGGTCATCATCATATTCTGACTATTCTGTGTCAACTGGTGGAGGGGTGGTCCCTGGGCTATAGGTCAGAGCTAGATTATGTCTCAGCAGGTTATGAGGGACTGTTAGCTTCTCAATCTGTAAAACACTCTTCTTGAAAAATCGGGAATAGTTTTATCATCTAAAAATTATCTTCTATCTCAAATGTTCTTTAATTTTAGAATTGTCTGAGTAAAGCTATTGAATCCATGTGAATATACAAGTACTTTTTGTGTGTTGTTTAAGAACAAGTAAAACAAAAGTTAGTCCTAATCCCTGCAATGAGAATTTGGGTCCAATAGTAATTACTTCCTTTGTTCTATGTTAATTAAAATGTACACTTTCCTTGGTAGCAGTAGTATAAAGGACTGCTAATTTAGTTTCTTTTCATTTTAAAAAAATTAACTTTAACATATTTACACAGAAGAAAAACTATACAGTAGCAAATTAAAGGCCTAATATTTCAATTTTGTGTGAGCAAATATATGCAGCTCTATATGTCCTGGTAATTTAGAATAAATGTAATGTATTAGATTTTCCATTATCCAAAAGGCAGAACAGTATTGAAAGGTTAATTCAAATACTAACTTTTATTGTTTTAATTTTAGTAAGACATAGAAATACTACTAATAATTAAAAAATATATTGCTTATAAAACTATTTAAGTATTTTTAAATTGAATTTGAATGCTAGAGGAGCATTAACCAAGAAATCATCCTCTAAACACTTCTTAGCATCTAATACATCTAAGTATTAAACGTTTTGCAAACATATTTACTGATTTTATTAATATGTAAAAGTGATTTTCATGGAAATATCAAAAGTATTGAATTTAGTTTGCAGGATTCTTTTTAATTGTTTCTGGCTAGGTCACTCTTTAGAGTGTAATCATCCATGTAGACATTATAAAGATTTGGAGAGCATATGAGATCGAAAAAGAAAAGTGAAAGAAGTTTCATTTCTACTTCAGCCTAGGGGTCGTCCCTTCTATGGGGAATGGAAGTGTCCACAGGGCATTTCTCATCTGGTTGGTTGCCTTTACAGAGAAAGCTCATCCTAAGTCTTGAATGTTTGCAGAACCATGTCTGGGAAACTCTTCCCCTAGACATCTCAAATGCATGGCTTAAGATTCTCCATGGCCTCTTCTCCATATCTATTAAACTGCTCTTCCATGATGCCTCTAGCACAGACTTCTTCATTTGATGTCTTCCTTCACGGTTTTCCTTCTGGTTAGAGTACTTCCACCTCCTTATTTACCTTTAAAATATAGCTTCATGTATTTTTCTTTCACAAGTTTTCCCATAATATCCTGGTGCCCATTTTCTGATCTGTACCCCCACTCAACAATAATTATTAGAAAATTGTCATATATATGAATGTATGTATATATGTATGTATGTATGTATGTCAGGTCGTCCTTTAAGTTACGTGAAAGCATGGATTTTGTCTAATTTGTTTGCATTCAGAATAGTTCTTGAGATTGAGTAAATATTTCTAAAGCGAATAAGTGGTTGTCTCTTTTCCTTGGGACTATGCTCTGTCCTCTGTAGAGATTTTTTTTTTTTTCAAATATATACTACAGAGTTATTTAGGCATAGGGGTTTTAGAGAAACACTGGGTCACTTAACTAAATTGTCAAGAAATAAATTTTCCTGATGGTGTTTAAGATTTTGAAATATGTGAACTAGCTGTAAATCAGTATCATGCTTCTAATAAAAAAAAAAAAGAAAAAAGGAAGAAGAAAAAAAAGCACACAATTATTATGGGTCTAGAAACACCACGAATTACTTTATATTTCTTTGGAGACAGTTGTCTTATTCCTAATTATCTTTTTGAAATTCATCAAATTGAAAATGCATGCTTAACATACCCACTTAAAACTGTGAGTTTTCAGATGGACTATTTGATATAACATTTACTCTTTTTTTCTCATAGATTTCGCACTCGTGCAAAAAACCTAGGGACAAGTACTAAGTCATTTGATTTATTTAACTCTGAATTTCTTTGCTTTAGGATTATAAATCCGACTCTTACTGTCACTTTAATGCAGAAAGAGTTCTTTTGTGTTCATAATATAGATCAAGATGTGATTTAAGTCGAATCTTGTCAAGGTAACTCCTTTTTAAACTAAGAGAAGAGTCTTGGCTGTAGCCCAAAACTAATGGGAGTCATATTTTATAATAAAAAGCAATATGTTAGTAATAGAGGCCTTGCTGCTTCTTGCCGTCTCCACAAGCACAAATTCTTGTCAGTTTTCACAGCTAATGCACTTATTGTCAAGTCATAAGCACTTTTAAAAAGCCTCTACTTAATACTATGGAAGACAGAAACTCTAATTTTCCTAAGGAAGCAGTGAAAATAGAGATCTTAGCCTGGAGGAATAAGATATAAGATGCCTGACTATCAAAGGAGTCTAATTTTGAAAAGAGAGACCATCAGAAAGTAGTGTGAATACAAAATTGAACAAAATTTCAAATTGAACATTAATGGGTTTCATATTGCCAGTTCTTTTTCTCTTCCCCACATTTTATAGAGATCCTTCAACTGATCACACGTAAAAAGAGGACAAGAAGAAATGTATGTTGTTCACATCTACTATTTAATGACTCCCGTGAGAAATGAAAGATAATTTCACTTGTGTTTGCATATACTGCAGATACTTGTACATGTTGTTTATAGCTCTTGTAGGGCTACTTGTCTATAATGTAGAGTTTGATATTAATACGAAACTACAGCAAAAATTTCAGAAAGCCTGGTTAACCTTTTAACTTCTGTGACTGCCAGCATGAAAAAGCCAAAGAGATATTACATAGAAATAAAGACTATTGTGAGCAAGTAAGTCAAATGGGGGAAATTCAGTTTTAAAATATTGATCATATTAAGAAGTTATCTTCTTAGAGAAGCAAATCAGTTTTATTTATTAAGTTTATAAATTTTATGAAAAAGAAAGGTCAGTGTAATTTACAATTTTAACTTATGGAAACTCAGTATTTCCAAAGCTTTCTTTTGCCTATGAACTTTCTGGGTTTTCCAAGACTTTCAACATTCCAAGGATGCTCTTGTAGCTTTTTTAATGGTTAGTTTTGAATTATGTAAATCCACTGTGTTCACATTGTTATACCTATGTTTATGTTTTTCTCCTTTGCAAGGGTGTCAAAGGCTGAAATGAATAGTCTTTGATGTCAGCGTGCCTTTCCTTAAGAAGTATAATCAGTGACTTAGTAGATGTGATCTTTTCCTTTGCTCTCATGTGCTCTGGAATGAATTTATTATGTCAGAAATGTCTTTTTGTATTATTTTCTCCTTGAATCATGTTCTTTATTTACATGACCGAATTCCAAAAAGCAACTAGGCTGCTTTGGACATTATAATAAAATCTATCACTTACTTCATCTCTTTATTTTTTCAAATTAGTTTGTAAGGTGATTGAAGTATTTATAACCTTTTCCAGATAAAAACCTTGTGGTTTATAAAATTTAAGTAGAAAAATAATGTTACAAATATAGGTCTTGTAACTCTAGTGGGCTTTTCCTACTTATAACATACACATTTACCTGTAATCTAATAAGATACACTTAATTTCATTCACTAACAATCTGTTGTTAGGACACATGATAGCACTTTCATTATTCCAGACTATTATATTCAATGTATTATTTAGGTCATTTCTATTGGAATTAATTTGCTTATATTACCAGACAATTAAAAATTATTTTAATTGTTATATTTTATAATTTTCTGATTGTTTAAAATAAGTGTTTTTATTATTGAAATCAGCATCTATCATTAAAACCATTACTTTTTCAGAAAAGTTATTCTTCTTCGATCTTAGTTATACTCTAAAAATGAAGATTTGTATGAATACTTTCATTTAAATCATTTAGTAGGGTGAAAGAATATCATTCGCCTCAATTCTATGTCTTGATTTAACATGCTGTAACATGTATGTGGTGTCTGTAAACATTCTAAATAATCTTATTCACTCCCAAGGATTCAACTACCAGAGATAGGCTGAGAACTCCTGAATGTAGAATCTGTACTGAGCTACGAATTATATGTTTAATGGTCCCACTAGATCTCTGTACTTAGATGTCTTAAGGAAACTTAAGGTAATAAATTTCTGACCCCTCCCTACCCTCTCAAATGAGCCCTTTCTTCATTGTCTACAATCCCATTCAAAGATAACACTATACACCTAGTTGCTGAAGCCAGTGATTTTGGAATCACCCTCAACTCTTCTCTTCTTCACTCCTCCTTCAGTCTATTACCATATTTTATTGGTCTAAACCCTTCTTCTGTCACCTTCTCTTTACCACCATTGACATTCCTATAGATCAGAGAGTCACTGCCCCTTATTGCCTGGGCTAGTAATCAAGTCTCTGGGCATTCTTCCTAATTTCTACTGCCATTTACAAAAAGTTACAAATGCTTAATATGAATAATAAGTCCCTATAAAGTGCTGTCTCTGCCCACCTCTTGAAGTTCATCTCTCATTCCTCTTCATTTCTTATCTCTCTGTGCTTTGGATAAATGAGACTTACTTCAATTGGTTACTACCTACACTTTCTCTTTTCACATCTAGGCATTAAAATAGGAAATTGCTTATTCCTGGAGATCCTCTTCCCCACCACTGTATCTTCAGTACATAAGTTTATGTCATCTTTTATGTGGTGACTAAGATGTCACTTCCTTTGCTAAATCTCCCCAGACCTGACTGGGGTACCCAGTGAATGATCTTTCTGCATCTCCTTTCATGACACTCATCAAAATTGTCATTATGTGTTTATTGCCTGTCTTTCCCTCTGGAATTTAAATTTCATTAGGACATAAACCATTTTATATCCTCTGCTGAATTTCTTCTATCATATGACCCTGAACAAAGAATGAATATGAGGAGCATATCAGTCTTTATTGAGTAAATGAATATCATTTTGATTCTTGAATATTTGTCCACTATAGTATCCATTTCCAGAAACATCATGCCATCTGATCTATAGACACACATATATTTTTACATTTATATCCAAGTCTTAATTTTCAATATAAATCCAGTCAGAGCTCCAAATGTTCCTTTCCCTGGGGTAATTAGTAGCCTTCTTCTGATCCTGCCCTCACTCAGCAGTAAATATGGCTGTTAAGATTGGGAATGCTTCTCTAGAAAGCAAATTTCATTTCCTTAGTAGTTAACTTAATCTTTAAAAAATATTTGCCAATTATTATTAATATTCATCAAAATTAATTGGACAGGATATGTAAGTCTAAAACCTAAAGATTGTCAGAAATCAAATCACAAATTTTAAACTTCATTAATTGAAGTCACGCCTAAGTAGCCCACTGATTCCACTTAATTTTTATGATGGCAAACCTATGGAAGATTCTTGTATTCAGAACAAGTCAGAGTGATTACATTTGAAAGTTTTAATTGCCCTCTATGGCGATGTTGGTCTGGTGTGAATTAAATAAGAATGTACATTTTCATATTATCGAACTATAATTTGATGCTCTCTGTGATTTTTCAAATAGACCTTTGTTCTAATCCATTTTGTCACAAAGCCACATTCCACTGCTAATTATAAATCATCTTGAGATCTTTCGTTGCCACATAATATTCAGAAAGGAGAGTGCCACTGACCATTTACACACAAAATTATGTGTGACCTTGCCCCTGTCTATGCTACCCTCATAGACAGTGGAGCACGTGCGATGGGTCTGAACTCATGACTGCCCTGACCGACGAAGCAAGCAGCCAAGGGAGGACCCTTCACCAGATTAAGTTTTAAACAATCCTAATGAAAAAGAAGGACAGTATTTAGGGAGTCTCGATTTCAAAGTGCTAATGGAGTTCCTTGAGATGGCAAACATTTTTAAGTTGTTAAAATTTCAAATTAGAAGAGGCATCAATGTGTTAAACTTACTAACTTCCGCCGTGTATAGTCGTGTTAGTAGGGCCGTGGAAGTCCAGCTGGAGACTGCGTGTCCCAACAGTTTTGTCTGTTTCCAAATGGCCGTGTTCTCCCTCACTGAAACATAGACAAGCCCCACGCCAGTTCCTTCAGAGAACACCATTCCCTCCCTGTTTCTTCTCTTCCTCCTCTCTTGGGGTAGAGTCAGCCAACTTCACATGCGTAGATGAGGACAATAGGGTGGCAGAACAAAAATGCAGAAGAGACCTGGGTCCTTAGAACATCTACAGAGAAGATAGCTTACCCAAGCCGGGACTGACACATGAAGAGACATACAATTTGAAAAGAAATCTATACATTTTCTATACATAATAATCTTTTTTTTTATTTACTAAATGATGCCATTAAATCTAAATGCATATGGATATATGTGTATGCATAACTGCATATATGTGTATATATACATTTTAAATTCTGCTGACACATAGCTTAAGTAATGTGTTTTGTGTTAAATTAAGGGCAAAAGAAAAAATTTACAATTTTTTTTTCAATTGTAAAACTGCGATATAATTAGGCAAGGGATTTTCAAGGAAAGTAGACTTGAATTTTTTTCTAAACAAATTAGTATTTACTTTTTTGATAGAAAATGTTTGAATATAGCACTATTCTGTTATAGATTTTTTTAAATTACTAACTTTAAATGTTTGTCGACTGTTCTTTTTTTGAGGGTTGTTGTACAGCCCTCCAAGATGTAGAAAGTAGGTGATGTCTTTCTCTAAACGCCTAGGCTTGAGAAAATTATCTTTACTCTCTTTCTAGATTCTGAGTAAAACTGTATTTAAAAGTATGAAGATCATATGTGTGCCTGAGAATGGCTTTCTAACATTAACCCAGATTTTAGCTCTAACTCTAGATGTTCAAATAAGCAATATGATGACATACATATGACTTATTTAAGTTTCTTTTTCTTGATACTTTTGAAATTTTTTTGTACATACCTGTTAATGTTTGCATAGAACTAACATTAATGGCATTCATAGTAACAGTTATTCAGTTAAAGTCTCTTTATCCCAAAATGCTATATAGTGTCTTGGGCTTTGCCTTTCAAAACCTACTGTTCATTATTACTGTATAACTTAAGCGTCTGTGGTGAGCCACCCATTAGTCATTCCCAGATCATCACAAAGTCGTACTCAAGAACAGATGTTACTGTAGGGATCTTGTTAACTTGGGGTGCTTCTTAAGATGTCTTATGTTTACAACTTTAAAAGGCAAAATTTAAATCCTGATTTCATGGAGGCTAATGTAAGCGTGATGCTCTAAATTTGGCTTCCCAAATTAGTATCATTATGAGAAAGCCTGAATGCCCACAAGATGGGCTGGTGACAACTTGATTGTGTTCAGACACTTCCCAAATTAGGTGCTATGTTTGAAAACTTGGCCAAGTGCGATTGACACAAGCTTCTCAGGGAACAGTGAGGAAAACAGAAGGCAGATCAAATTTGGGCCTGCCAATCTTTGACAGGCTTGCTTTAACTTTCTCTCCCTGAAGTTCATTGTCTTATATTCTCTCTTCACTGAAATTGTGACATAAAGGTTATGACAAGCATGTGAAAATAACTAGTGACTTATTAATATCTGCTGTGACTTGAGCATAAGAGAGCAGCATAGTGTGGCTTCAGTGATGGCCTTTCTTTCCTTCCATATAATGCAGCCAAGTCTCTTGAGCTGTCCAGATAAGTCATACCCCTTCAGTGAAATAAGATCCATGCATTAATATGCTCTTCTACCTCAAAGCTCATAGCTACTTGTCACATTAATATTTTCCTTAAGCTAACTTTCCCTGAAATTTAAGAATACGAATTACTTGATTCTTGAAATATTATTGCAAGCTCTTTTCCAACATTCGATTTATACATATGTTGAAGTAATGGACATTCTTAACAAACAGGAGTTTCCATTTATTTATATTCATCTAAATGAAATTGAAAAGACAATATTGAAACAGGTTTTTTATGAAGTGGATCTAATAACCTCTTTCACGAAACTAAAATGTGAACCCTTTTAAAAATCTCTATTTAGTTTGAGACACAGTTGCCTTTCTTCTTATATCCTTAGTTGTTTTGTTTTAATAAAATGCCATTTTATTGGCTTAAATTTGAATACAGATAAGCAAAGTCTGTCCTTTTAGAGCTATAGATTATTTTATTTCTCCTTTTTCCAGAAATTGAAAACATGGTGTTGTCAGTAACAATAATAATATAAACTTTTGGGAGCAAGTTTGTCATTGCAAACAATGATGGCTTCGAATTTGAAGATAAATGAGGAGAATTTGGAGAAACAACTTAACATTCCTAGAGCAAAGTAATTCTTATTTATCTTTGAAGGGAACAGACGACAGCTAATGAAATTACTTCTTCACAACTTCTATTTTTTAATGCTTTCGGCTCTTTGCTATTCTTTCTAAAGTATATGATCTGCCTGATAAATGTGTATGCACATTTTAATTCTCATTATTCTTTTCAAAATATAAAATTTTTGTCTGATATTACTGTTTTCATATCTATATTTCTAATATGAATTTTGGTTGTAATTGTGAGATAGATTAAGATAACAAATCATTTATCCAAGGCTTATATTTCACTCAAGCTATAAAAAAGCAAATGTCATGTCATGTTTCAAAATATAGTTATTGATGAAAATGGCAACAATATTTAAATTTATCATTGTCTTACCATGCAGAAGGCATTATCTTAAATATATACTATTTCTTTTTAGCTTCGCAGCAAACCTGAAGAGAGGTTTTATTTATTATTTATAGGAAAAGAAACTGATTCTTTCACAGAGCTAATAACATGTTTAATATATAAGAAAACTAATCAATAGGAGTTAACTTTCCAATGTTACAGAGCAATCCAGAATTTGTGATCATTTTTGTGCCTGTTGGGCACCTATGTGACTCATTAGCAATTGAAGACTTTCACCCTCCCTTAAAATCTACCATATCACAAAAGTCTGATATGATATTCCAAGGCAAGAAAGTAGGATGAATTTGACATCTGTAGTAAATATTCACAGATATTGATTCCTTGTCTCTGTAAAGTTTTATATTTTGACTGAAACTAGCTATGTCTTCTTAAGCATATTATATTCTCGCAACCAAAGATTTGTTGAAATACTGATGAGGGAATCAAACAATACTTCCACGTACTTTAGATCCTGTGAACTTTCTAATAATTACATAAATTAGGAGGAACACACACACACACACACACGCACTTGGTATAATATGAAAAAACTGAGACCCTGAGGGTTCAGGTTGCTCAGTTAAAATCTGTCTCTTGGCTTATTATTTCCTGTACATATATATTTTTCATTCAAAATCTTAAACAACAACTACAGTCCTTTGTGCTAAATGTATCAAATAAGTAACCTTTCTGAAATTTTTAATTTTACAGGGTACAATCTAATATTCACAAAAATAATGAATTGGAATTTTTGTCTTATTATACTTGACGTTTGATTTTTTTTAATCTTAATTATACCACCAACTTTTGTGTGATCTTTTGCAAATCACTTCATTTCTCCAAGTTTCAGTTTGTAATCTGTCATATAAAAGGTTGGTTTTGAACTTTCCGTTCTCTTGCAATGTCACTGGGTACAGCGCAGAACGTTTCAAGGCCAGCAGGGATGGAGCCAAAACAAAATTGGATCTCATGGCTCCATTCCTGTGTTCTCATCACTCATGTTCTCACTTGAATTTGTGCACAGGCAGCACTGACACAGGCCGGCATGTCCCTCTTCTAGGTAAACACGGAATTTATGTGCAGATGTCTCCGTATACACAGAGCTGTGGGCGGAGAAAGAACAGGGCAGTGAAAACCACTGGGCTTCTAAGTCTGAGCTTTTAACACTTTGATGATGGAGAACCTCAGATAAATATCTTATCCACAAACTGAAATGTTAGCACATTATTTAGTGTGGTCCTTAATGGTAGTATTTAATTAAAACAGAATTGCAGAAGAGTAATCAGCATTCAAATGTTTCTAAAATGCGTGCCTTGCGTTGAATGTGAATTGAGTCCCTTTGTCCTCTGTTGAAAATCTATTCCACAAAACCAACATTCACCTTCAGTTTGGTGCTTTGTTATGATTTATTTGCTGCACAACTATGTAAGGAAGATCATTCTCTCTTTTTATTTTCTTTAACTGATTGTCATGTGCCAATATACTGCTGGCTAACCACCAAAGTGTGTGTGTGTGTGTGTGTGTGATCACATATATGGTTATTTTAAAATCATGTACATATTTAAGATTTTTAAAAGTCTTATGTGCATTTTTGCTTTGAACACTGTATGTGTGTGTGTGTGTGTGTGTGTGTGTGTGTGTGTGTGTGTCTCTCACAAAGAGTTTCTCAGTCAACTGACTGGAGACAAACAAATCTGGATTAAGTGACCTTGAATAAGATTCTGTCTAATTACAGGGCTCTTATGAGTTTTAAATGAAACCAAAATTGAGATAAATATTAAAAATTGCTATAGTTTGTGATATTTTGTAATTAACACAAATCGAGCTATCTTTCAAATGAAATATGAACCCAAAAATTATATTAGGTAAATTAAACACAGTTAAAAAGAAGGCCTAAACATTTGCTAGAAAGCATTTCAGAAATCGGCGACAGAGTTCTAGAGTTGGTATCTAAGTATTTCACAGATCATTCATATTTGTTCATGAAGATGTTAATATTAAAGCATAGACAATAAACCCCCTGCTCCGCTGATTTCAAACCACTTCTGCACCAAGATCCACTTAGCGGACCTAATCCTCAATATATTTGTCAAAACACTTGCTATGCAATGACCATGCATCCATTTCTTGGATAGATGTGAGAATTACACAGATTTCAAAATATCAAAAAATACTAATAGAGTCATGCACTTTAGTGCTTTCTTAACTATTTCTTAGAAACCTTGTGCTAAAGTTTTATAACTTCGTTTGTTTGTGTATTGCTGTAGAATGTATAACAATGTTTACATACATTACCCAAGTAATCCCACAGAGAGTGCTTTATTAGAGTATTAAAATTTGACGTAACTAGCATTCATTGAGAGACATGAAGTGATTCAACCAGGTCTTGCTAGTAAGTGCTAGAACAAAGCCTGAAATTCTCTGACTTCAAATTCTCTGTGCATTTTACTTACATCTTGTGCCTCTTAAAAGGATCTAGAATGTCGATGGGTTGCCAGACAGCCAATTAGAAGTTCAGAACGTTTCTGACAAAAACAGGGGCTTCAATTTATGACTCGGTTCTTTAATAGTTCTTTTTCAGCATTTTAAATGATCACTCTCCTATTGTCAGATAACACATACCATGAAAACTCTGAGTTCGATTAGCCAGATGGTACAGCCAAGAGACAGAGGGAAGACCCGAGAAGATCAAGCATGGAGCTGGAGGGAGGCGTATGATTAGAATGCAAAGCCTCCATTCCCCATCCATGCTTCTGATGCCGGGTTACTCTCCAAATGTTTTACGCAGTTGCCAAAAAATCTGCATAGAAATAATATTCATTTGTGCTTGCAGCATTCATTAGTTACCCTGAATTTTCTCTGAATATCAAATACATGTCCAAGTGAGAGGAGATATAAAAACAGCAGGCAATGCAATCCAATTACCCAAGGAATATTGCCAGTCCTCAGCGTAGAGGCTGAGTGGCTGAACCTCAGGGCCCCTCTACGTGTACCTCTAATTGCTTATATTTGGGGGTTTGAGTTGGTCATTAGCTTTAATAAACGTCATGAATTGCTTTAAACAATGCTTGGCTGTTCAAAAATCTTACGTACATATGTGCTTTGAACATAAATCTTATCCATCTTCCTCTGAATACCTTCATTGTGACGATCCTTCTGTGACTCGTCCTGCGAGTCCCTGCGCGTGACCTCATTTTTAATCACTCTCACATTCTTTCTTCTTATACTTCCATATCCTGTTTTCTTTCTCTGTAATTCTAGCCAACTTACATTTATTCCTTAAGTGACAGCATGCCTTAACATATTTTTTATTGTTTACTGATTCATTTATTCAGTGAAGCGACTGCAAGATGACACATATAATGCTGGCAGGCAAGGCATAGGGAAAATAGAGAGAATATAGACAAAGATTCTAAATTGTTCAGTTGAAGAGATCTATGTTCCTCAATCAATATTCTTTGCTTTCAAATTGCTCCTGGATTTATACATAGTGACACTATCCAGAGCCATATATTTCCATCTGTGCTTATAATTGCAATTTTGATTTTTTATTTGGATTATAAACCTATCCCAGCTGGGTTTTCTTGTGTGGCTTTATTCTGCATGACAGAAATGCGATCTATTTAATATTTTAAGCATATTGCAGCTTAAAAAGTACTTTCGCATTCTACCCTAGGGCAGGTGGTTTCATTTACATTTTAAAATATAAGGAATTGGAGGTTATTGATTATAAGTTGCCATACATTGCATGCCATATTTCATTTAATTCTACATACCGCAAATCTCAGTCTTTCCTCAACAGGTAGTCTAAGGCTACTAAGTAGATAGCTTTTTAAAATGATTGCCATTCAGCTTCGTTTCTAACAATCCTCTTTTTCATCGCTCTGCAACTCTTTTCTGGGCACCTTCTAAGTGCCAAGCTGTGTGCTGGCTGCCGAGGAAGTGAGGCTTAGATGCCCTCTCGGCTGGTGACAATGCGCTCTATCGTTTGATAGTAGTTAGTGCCATTTTCCAGATAGTCCAGTTCTTCCAAGTATGTGTCAGAATTTCACTTCCCATCTCCCTTGTCTTTGTCTGGTGCATGGGACCAGTTCTGTCCAATAAGCCGTAAGCACAAGTGTCACCTCAGGTTGAGATTTTGTCATTGTGAGACCAGTGAGTGTCTTCTCTCTGCTATTGCAACCAGCCATGCTCCACGTAGGGGCTATTCCATTAGCCAATTCCCGAGAGTGAGGACAGCGACAACATAAAAGGAGGCCACAGTTTATACATGATGGAATTTGGTTGTGAGAAGAGATGATGTTTTGTTTTCTAAGTTACTGAGTTACAGATGGATTGATGGTTATAGCTGCAGAACCTCAGGTATCCCGATTAATACAGGAAAAAACAAAAAACAAAAAAACCTTTCAAACTGAATTGCAAACTTTATTTCAGAGTTTCCTCATGATGACTGGAAATTTCTCTCTATCACATATACATATATATAACAATTATATGTATGTTTGCATATGCATACATATGCATATCCTCCTGTATATACTTTATGTTCTGGTATTTACCATTTAATAGTATTCATACATCCCGAAGTAATAGCATTTAATGAGATCATCGATTTAAGTAAGGACTCTTATCATTTGTTTTTAGCCCTACAAAAGTTAGATCCATGTTTCATATAATTTAAAAAATAAATATTTATACATGAAATAAATTTTATTACTTTTCTTGTTAAGATATCAAACATAATAATATATTTTAAATCAATAGTAGAGGGAAAAAAGACAGGGTATGAGAAACTCCTTGGGAGAAAGTGACTAACCTGTGGTGAAGTAGACCATGTGAGCTCAGCTTTTCTTGCCATGTCGGAAAGCAGAGAAAACTATTTTTCTGTATCGCTATCACTCCATCTCTCCTGCAAACTTGTCGATAGTAAAAATAGACAACTGTTGGAAACTCGTGCTTCTTCTTCAAAGAGGACAACTTTTGAGGTATGACAAGAAGACTAAAGAAGGGAGGTTGCAATGTCAATTGGAAGGAGAGGGTGAGGAGAAGAATCTGTGAAATACATCGAAAATGTTGATATTGGTTCTTGAGTCCTATTCAAATTCTGAGTCACAATAGACCTGGATGATAACATCGAGACCCATCTCAATGTTTTAAAGTCGAAAGCGTGTTTCTTTCCTTTATTGAGAAAACAGCTAGTTGCAGTCATGTGTACATGTTCTTCTTGCAACTGTTGGGGAAAAAGGTAGGAATGCAAATGATCACGGACAGTGAGACTTGTGTGCGTTGTCAGGCCCCTGCTGGGTACTGTACATGCACTATTTCATTTAAGTCTCGAAGTTATCCTGAAAATTGATACTATCTCTTCCATTGTTTGACTGTTCCTCAACTAATAAATAGAGGACTATGATTCCATGTCATTTCTGTCTGACTACAAAAGCTATCCTCTTCCCACTAGGGGGGCCCTAATAACAATGATTTGTTATCAGAATAGCTTATCCATCATTTAACTACTGAGAACTGAACTTGTCTTTGAATGCAAACGTTCCAGTTTTTTTTAAAAGATTTAAAGTAGTAGAAATTTGCAGCTTTTTTTCCGTCTTCACGATATGTATATTTTATATCTAAAATATCTGCTAAAGTAACTGAGCTAATACCAGCAATGGTCTCCAATGGGTGACTTTAAATCACGGAGCAGACGAATGGTAATATGCACTGTGCTCCCTGTCAGCCAAGCTGTAAATGATTGTTCACTAGTCCTAAACTCCATAAATTCGAAAAGGAAACGAACTCATACGGTTTTTTTTTTTTTTTACAGAACACCCAGCCTTCCTTTGCATAAAAGCAAGAGGCTCTGGGGAAGTTTTCACATTAATATCCATATCAGTAAGGGGAATAGATGTGACTTGGTTAACAGCATATACAACTGAGGACATCTGAAAGATTCATAATTCTGCCCCGTCAACTGAGAAGCATCCAGTTCATTTTCCTTCACGCCATGACCGAGAGTAATAACAGTGGAGGCTATTCCTGTATCTGTCACTAAATAACTTCTCCCAGGGTATAACCAAGGGATGGGACAGGATGTCATACCTCAAAACAAAATTAAAATAAAATAGGATAAAAATATAAATAAAAAGAACTCTTTTGTCTACTATAAATTTGACATAGTTGACTTTTATCCCTAGACGGCTTTTAAATCAGACGGATTGGTCTGATTTAAACCCTGGTCAATTCTAATTTATCGATACCAGAAATAGTACTTGGCTTAAATACTCAATACCTGGACGTAATCTCTACCAGATCTTTCTGACTCATCTGTGGAGTCGTACGCTGGAATAGTAAGTGACGAGTGAGTGAGGCTTTCCCACCCTGCCCCTGTTTGCCTGGCCCGGTTGGCACTGCCATTAACTAAGTGAAACCAATTACAATAGTGAAACAAAAAATGTCTGATTTTTTTCATTCAGTCTATTTTCTTAGTTTCTTTTAAGTTTATCTTTTATGGTAACCCTATTTTAAAAAGAAGTAGGCATAGAAATTTATTTAAGTAATTACATCAAGAGGTTTTTCATTTTAATGAAACAAAGCTCCCAGAAATGAGGTATTCTAGTCACTTTTCACAATGTTTTTCTAGTGTCACTAATTCCCCTTCACTGTAATGGGATTTTGTGTCATTGACATCCTCATGAGATTTTTAGAATATAAATCCGTAGACATGATGTTACAATGTCAAATGAAATAAGCTCGCAAGTCTATGGAGATATATGTCAATGATGCAAATATTTCTAACCTGAAGTAGCAATGTGTCAAGATGATAGCAAATAATACCAGGGGATTTCTGAGGATACTATTTTCTGGAGCAAAAACAGTGCAAAAAAGAATGTGAGCGCAGTTCTACTGAGACAATTATCTGATTATCAAGGCTATAATAAAAGAAAGATTGCTAGTGTTTGTGATCATCTGAGTTCTTTTTCCTATGTTCGGGGAATTGATATTTTTATATACCCCCTTGTGAAACACTTAAGGGCTTTTATATCATAAAAAGAAAATTTCTGCTCTTGCAACGTATCCAAATTGAAATTGAAAGGAAGGGATATTTTAACATCAAGAGGGCGTACGTATATTTACTGTACCTAGTCTGAATCTAATTGTTATATGTTAAAATAATCATTAATATTTTCTTGCTCCCATGCATATTTTTAGGAGTGGTTCAACTTTGGCAAAATCTGAGTTTGATATAGATTTTGTTCTGTGTTCATAAAGCTCCTGAAATATAATTTTTAAAAATGAGGCATGACCTTAATCAGATAAATGGAGAAAAGAAAAAAAAAAAAAGGTCATCCATGATTTATTTAAGTGTATTCAAGATAATGCCACGAGGAAAGTAATTTGACCTTACTGGGTAAAGCAATTTATTATAAATAAAGATATTTTTGGTGCCACTCATTTAAGTTTCTGCACATGGATAGAGGCCAAAATAAAAAATTGAAATTCATGATTTTGAATTATGTGAGCTATTCAATCATTACTGCTGGAGCACCAGACATAAGGAGTAATTTCCGGCAATGGAGTTATTAGAGCGACAGTGAAGTGGCTGAGAAAGCTTGTCTTGGAACACCACTTGAAGAAATAATCAAAATAATATCACAGCTCTTCAGGAGGAAGAGGAGCCTGTATATACAAACATATGTCTCAAACCTTTCAGATAACTCAAAGTACTCTCAAGCATGTTTTATCTTCTTTTGTCATAATATTCTTGTGATAGAGATAAGGGCAAGAATTGTTCTATTTTTGCATGGGGAAATGGACACAAGCTCTATAATTGTAGTTCTTTCTGATAATGTATTTAAGTAGCATCATTTAAATTTTGTTACTTATGCATAAAATATCCCAAATTTTTACTTAGTTAAATGTGCACATAAAATGAGACTTTTTTATTAATATTCTATTTTTTTCTTAATCCTATATTTTTCCACATATCAGATTGGAATTAATTCTAGTTTTTAAGTGCCCCCATTTTTTTTCCCCCTTATACAATTTCATTTCTGGAGGACTAACACTACCAATATCATGACTTAGTATAAAGCTACAGTAATCAAGATAATGTAGTATTAGTGAAAAAAATAGGCAAATAGATCAATGGAACAGAATAGAGAGTCCAGAAAATAGACCCAACTAAATATAGTTAATTGGTTTTTGACAAAGGAGCTAAGGCAATTCAGTGGAGCAAAAATAGTCTTTACAACAAATGGTGCTGGAACACCTGGACATCCATCTTTAAAAAAAAAAAAAAAAAAAGAATGTAAATAACACACCCTTACAATCTTCTCTCTCTCTCTTTCTCTCTCTCTCTCATACACACACACACACACACACACACACACACACACACACCCTCACACCCTCAAAATGGATCACAGATCTAAATGTAAACTGCAAAACTATAAACTCACTGATAATAGCATAAGAGAAAACCTAGATGACCTTGGATTTGGCAATGACTGTAGATATAGCACCAAAGGTACAATCCATAAAAGAAAAAGAAAGGAAAATGATGAGCTAGACCTCGTTAAAATTAAAAACTTCTGCTGTTCAAAAGACAACGTTGGGAGGATGAGAAGACAAGCCACAAAGACTGGAAGAAAATATTTGCAAAAGTCGCACCTAATAAAGCATGGTTATCTAAAATATATAAAAAGCTCTTAACACTCAACAATAAGAACATGAACAACCCGATTAAAAAATGGGCAAAAGACCTTAACAAACACCTCACCAAAGATATATAGATGGCAAATAAGTGCATGAAAAAAATGCTGCACATCCTATGTCATCAGGGAAATGCTAATTAAAATAACAATGAGATTCCACTATATACCTATCAGAATGGCCAAAATCCAAAGCACTGACACCACCAAATGTTGGTGAGGACGTGGAACAACAGGAACTCTCACGCATTGCTGGTGAGAATACAAAATGGTATAACCATTGTGGAAGACAGTTCAATAGCTGCTTATAAAACTAAATATACTCAACATGTGATCCAGCAGTTGCACTGTATACTAGGGTTCTCCAGAGAAACAGAACCAATAGAAGATAGACAGATACAGATATATAGAAAATATCTCTATATCCATGTAGATATAGACATATAGAGAAAGAAATACTCAGACCTCAAGGGACTGGAGGAATCTCGCCTGCGTGGGTGAAGACCTTTACTCAGACTACAGACTCAAATGCTAATCTCCTCTAGAGACACATTCACAGAAACACCCCTCAAACTGTATCTTTAAGTTTTATTTATATATTTAAGTTTTTACCAGCTGTCTGGGCATCCCTTGGTTCAGTCAGGTTGACACATAAAAAATTAACCATCATACACTTCTTGCTATTTATCCAAAAGAAACATGTCCATACAGAAACCTGCACAGGGATGTTTACAATAGCCGTATTCATAACTGCCAAAACTTGGAAGCAACCAAGCTGTCCTTCACTTAGATGAATGGATTAATAAACTGTGATATATCCAACAGTGGAATATTATTCAGAGCTAAAAAGAAATGAACTCTCAAGCTATAACTAGACATGAAAGAAAATTAAATGCATATTATTAAGTGAAGGAAACCAATCTGAAAAGTTCACATTCTGTGATTCCAACTATATGACTTTTAAAAAAAGACAAAACGATAGAGACAGTGAAAAGATAAGTGGCTGCCAGGGGTTAGAGGCGGGTAAGGGATGAATAGGTGGAACACGCCAGATTTTTAAGGCAGTGAAACTATTCCATGCAATAATATAATGAGGGATAAATACCATTTGTCCAAACCCATGGGATGATTAACACCAAGAGTGGATTGTAATATTAACTATGAACTTCGGATGATGTATCAATGCAGGTTCACCAACTGAAACAAATGTACTACTCATGGAGGGTGTTGATAATGGGGGAGATTGTACATGACTGGAGGCAAGAGGTAAATGGGAAATCTCTGCACCTTCTGCTCAATTTTGCTCTGAACTTAAAATTCCTCTAAAAAATCAAGTTTATTAAAAATAAAAATTCCATTTTAGATAATTTGCATACTGTGAGCAAGTATAGGTTTATTTTTATTCTGCATTTATTATGTTCTGGATAATTTTATTTCTCACATTTTTAAAGAACATCAGTGTGAGAAATAAAATTATCCAGAACATAATAAATGCAGATGATGAGTAAATTGCCCAAGTCAAGCAGGCATAATCAAGAATGTTTAAATATGTGTTGAGCTCCAAAGCCTGTGTCCTTCAGGAAACCTCCTTTATCCATTCACCCATCCATTCGTCCAATCATCCACCCATCCATCCATCCACCCTCTCACCCACTCATCTATCTGTTCATCCATCTATCTATCCATCACCCACCTATCTGGTAAACAACCTTTATACTGTGGAAAAATTTTATTCCATCTGCCATTATTAATTGCATTTTATTCAGAGAACAAAAACTTCCTGGACTTCCTGTCTTCTTCTTATGGCTTAGCAAACTGCTCCATGTATTTTAGGCAGGAATTAAGAATAATAGCAGTGGTTACATTTTCTGTAGCATTTTTATTTAACAGTTAACCCATATCTACAAACATTAATACAGATCGATTGTTAGGTTTACCATACAGTGTCGTTTCTAAGTGCACCTCAGTTTTTTCTTGTTTTTGTTGTCTTGAATAGGAGGTTTAACCTGGACATTATGTGTTTGTAAATAGGAATTTTTCTAATAAAATATATTTTAAACTCTATTATATCAGCATTTTACCTTAATGTAGAATCAGTTGATTCATTATTTAGGATAAAATCATAATCACCTTCGTTTCCAACATGCACTGTAGCATAACAAAGGGTTCTTTTAAACTAAAGCAGTGAGTCATTTTAAGAGAAAAAATTGTGCATATAAATAATTTTGCCCTGAGTTAATCTACTTTTTGTTTCCCATAAATCCGAGTTAATAGCATAGTGCTCCAAGTAGATAATGATTTTGAGATTTATATACTAATATTTTGTGAAAGTGGTGGATGCTGCAACCACTATCATTTTATGGGATGAACCTTTATAGGATTTTGTGAGTTTATCAGCAATAGAAAGCTTATATGATTTTGCGGCATATGGAAAAATTCTATTTGCAGGGAATTGAATAAAATTTTACAGTCATGTTTGGTTTACACAAGTCAAAGGAACACCTAAGACACTACCTCATGAATTCATTTGAAAATTTCCATATTTTATCTGGTAGGTGCTTTACTCAGAATTTTAAGAATGCCAACAATCTATCAAGTAGCTGTATATATTTTCTTTGTATTTGATAGAGTGTATTATTTGCTTATAAGAATGGTGGGTTTCTGTTACTATTACTTGGTAGCTACTGCAAAATGTTAGACCTGTTCTGTACCTGCGCAACTGGCCCTGACCTAGTCCTGGGGTGTTACACCCCAGGACTTCCGTGTTGTTTGGTACATCTTTATCTGGCTGTATCTTTGCTTTTCACACTCTGATGTCTAAAGACAGCTATGAAAATTTTCATATAAAAACGTTTTACCTTCATTTAGTTAGATTGACATACATGCATACCTTATTAGTAGTTCAACTAAGAATCGAGCCAATTTTATGAAATAATTTTATAATCTTTTATGTCTGATCAAATGGTATGTCTGAAATTGTGTTTGCTGAAATTTAAATCTTTAGAGAAATGCATCTTTATAAGAAATACCATTGCTCCCATAGGTTTAATTTTAATATTTTTGGTGAGCATTAGCATTCAAAATCACCTTAGCATTCAAAATCATTTTGTCTTAGTAAAACTGGTTACACATAATATACATTATAATTAATCCGAAGTGCCTTTTGAGATTTAAAAAATCTATAAAGTTCTTAAATAACAATTATTATTCTGTTTTACACATTTTAGTAGGTCACCATTCCTATCTCCTTAAGAGAAACCACATATGAACTCATATGAGTTCCTGCTAAGAAAAATTTAATGGAAGTACTTTAAATATACATCTTACATTTAAAGATTGAATAAATATGGGCCTAATAGTTATATTCATTGAACAAGCCTATAAATAAGATTAGAAAAATCCAGTTATAAAAATTATTTATTTTTTTTTTACATTAGTTGCTCTTATATGTTTATTTTGAATGATGCAGAGTTGGTGAGAAATATTTATAATAGCAGGTCATCAGGATAAAATAGGGACAATGTAGTTTAATCACTATTTTTTTTTTTTGGAAATGTACTTAATGGAAAAGATGAGTAACTGCCTTGCTTCAAAATTAAATTCTATTGCCTTGAGTGAGAGATTTGAGTATTAGCATAACATTCTATTTATGTGAGTTATGCTGTAGTTTTTGTCATTTTTTACATTACAGTGCAGAGAATGCTACTGATTTATTATTGCATTTTTAAAGGGCAATGCTATACTGAAACCAGAGAGTGAAGGAAGCTAAAAATCATATGTCAAAAACTCAGCCTTGACATAGTTTATGATCACTGACTATTTGCCCTATTTATAGGACCGTGTTCAAAAGTAAGCTAATCTAGCAAGATCAACTGTGATTGATGTTTTCTTATTTATTATTTTCCAATGTTTCATTTTATTTTTTTTTGGTTTTAAGACCAATTATAAGATACAAGATATATGAAGTTATGTGGGTGTTAAAGAATGCATAGTGTTTTCCATTTTCATTATGCTCCTTTGAACAAAATTATTTCCTGAATATTCAGCTTGGGTCCTATCAACATCTACTATAATCAGAGTAATTTTAAAAATATCAAATGAATTATGAATATCCTCTTCAGCTATGCAAGTGAAGTGTTAAATGGTTGTATGAGGATTTGAATGCTATGGTGTAATATATAAGGTAATTATCACCAATGCGAAAAACACTCCTTATAAATTATAAGGGCCAGAGAACTTGAAACTTTACAAGATTATTTCTCAGTTGAACTATAGGAAGCAAAATCTAACTGACAATTTATTTAGCCAAGCATCTGAAAACATAAGGAGTGAATTCATATGTTACTATTCAAAAAGTTAAGTATATAAATATATTTAATGCCATCTGCATTAAAATTAATTTTTAAATCCATCTCTTAGACTCATAGAAGGTAAGAATAATAGCCATATTTGCTTTAGTTTTAAAATATCCATTGATAAATTTTAATTCTTACTGAAAACTTTCAACAACAAAATAATATGTTATTTTGATAGATCTACAAATAAATTACACTTCTTCAAAGTACTATACATTACAATGTAATTATCCAAGGTTAGGCAGAGCAAGAAGATACAGTGATTTGATTATTATTGAAGCTGGTAAGGAGACAGAAGACTCATTCATTACAGGGCAGTGCCGTGCCACACAAACAGAGCCATAGATTGGAACCTTAGGAATTAACGTTGGTGAGAAGGTGTGATTTACCATGTCCAGTTAGGCTAATTGGACCGGCTATAGTAAATAGCATTTACCACAGTTGTCATTCCACGGAACTTTTATTTTGTCATTTGGAGCAAGAATAAAATTAAACCAAGATATACTTTATAATTTAATAGATCCCTTAGATATTATACTCCACTTTGGGAAAAAAATGATTTTTTTTTATTGTGGGAAAATTAAAAGTGGTTAGTATGCCTAGACTTCAATACACAATAGGGCTGAGAATAAAAAATATTGAATTAGTAAAGCTCTGTCTATAATTAACACTTACACCAGGCAAGGAAAATATTTTATTGCAACTGACCTGAATAATAGAGTGGGATGGAAGGAAGGAAGCCTATTTATTTGAGACACCAAGTGAAAACTGTGGAACACAGAGGGGAAAAGGCAGTTTCATTGAGAATAAAATATTCATGTCGATAACTTACATAAAACAAAAGATGGAGTGTTTTCTGCAGGGAAATTACTTTCTTTGATGAGCTCCATTTATGCATGATGGAGTTTTAAATTTTTGAAAACCCCCTTGGTTATTTTTTCATCCTTTCAATTCTTGTGGTTTTAATTTCAGACATAAACAGATGTAAAATTTTCTTGCTAAAAGCTTCTTACTCTGTTTAAAGTCGAATTTATGACATAGAAAAAAAAAACGGAATGTCTTCTTACAATGGCAGTGATTAGGAAATCGATATTTAAGGCATCGGTCTCATAGCTGCACGGTGAACGGTGGTTCCATTTGTTTTGAAACTACCCAATGATAAAATATATCTTCATTTACTTGGCTCATTTTTAACATTGTTTTGTTTGAAGCATATTCTTGAGTGATGCTGAGTATTATATCTGCTAACTAGCAGCTTGAGTTTAGAAGCAATTTAATTTGAGTGAAATCCACTATATAATGACTGAGTGGCCTGCAAGCCATGAGTTAAGGTTCAAATATTTACTTCTTGAGGATAGAAAGTTATTGGTTTTACTTGGTAATTTAATGTAGGAGGCATTTTAGAAGCTGCACCGGCCAGTCAAGATTTGAATCTTACATGTCGCCTATCACCCTAATCAAAAGAGAAGGGAAAGTGGAATATACCTCATCTCTAGAGATGGGGGTTCCAAGGGTAGAAAGTGAGACTAGATGGGAAAATAAATGTGTTTGTCTTAGCATGCATACTTATTTGTCCCTCGTGAAGTCACCATGCGAGCTGACACGATTTGAAGGAGGTTGCTAGTATCACCCACACAGAAGGCTGGGACAAGGAGGGGCAGAAGAATGAATGTTACAACGTCGGTTTACATCCGCAAAGCATTCGCAGAGGCTGCACACGTGAAGTTGTCTGATCCATTTAAAGCAAATCTTTAGGAAAATGTTCTTCGTAACGTAACCGTAAGTAAAGTGCCATGAAATTAGCAGATGTGGTAATAGGTACCTACCTGCACTGGCAGAATGTGATTGGGATGGAGGGACTCTGAATTTGCTGCCTTCATCGACATAGGTTGCAAATCTCTCTCAGCGGTCTAATTCTTCACTTCTGGACAGCAGGAATCTAGCTCATAGAGTCGGGACTACATTCTCACTATTTTCCCATATAATATAGCAAAATCTAGTGACTGCAATTAGTGTTTTGGAAGCTCAGAAAATGCTGAACAAGTAAATGACTACACATACAATTATTTATATGTATATATCCAACTTAAACACACACACTCACTTTTTTGAACCCTAACAGAGTTATATAATTGAAAAGCATGTAGATTCATAAAAGAATAATGTTTAAGAAGTCAAAGATTTTAAATGTCTCCGGCTCTAAATTTGAGACAGTGGTTCTGCCAAACTGGTATACATTTGACAAATATTTATAGATTGTTAGTCCCTGGAGATTCGGAGACAAATGTGACCCATTAATACCCTCAATGAGTTCATAATTAGCTGTGGTAGACAGAGAAGTCAATCCATTTTTTATGGCTTAAAATGGTAAGGATACAATAAGTACAATTGTTAGGCAAGTTTTGGAGATGGTGATGTGGACTTGAATTCTGAGGTGTAAATGACTGTAAGGCTGAGATGGGATATGGGCTATGAGGATAGCAAGGCAAGGGATATGAGGAAACCTGAACCTTAAGAAACGAGGACATATAGACAGTCCCCCAGTCCTTCCACAAGGCAGCTGGGTAGGCGGAGAGGGCACTGTTTGGGGGGCAGCATCGGACCGGGTCCTGGCTCTTTCCAAACACTCTTTGGTGGTCTTTGCAAATGGTTACCTTCTAAGTTTTATTCTTTATGAATAAAATATGTTCAATAATACATTGACTTCTGAGGATGCTGTGAAGATATATTTTGGACATGGTACCTACAGAGTAGAAATTTGAAAAAATAGTATTCAGGGAGTTTCCAGTTATCAACAATGACCGTAACCAGAGGTTCACAGTCTTGGCTGCATATTGGAGTGACCTGGGGAACTTTCAAAAATGCTGATGCTTGCATCTCACTACCAGAGATTCTGACTTAACTGGACTTGGTATGGTCTGCATATCAAACTGAAGGAGAACATAGGAAAATCTGAGAAATTCTAAGAATCAGTAACAAAACAAAAGAATGGAGAAATGTAATCTTCTCCAGAGAAGGCTACATTAGACTCTACCAAGATGTGAAGAAATAAAGTTCTTTTACTCCATAGAACAGAGAGATTGCCACCATTAGGTGTAGTTGAGAAGTATTTCCAGGCTTCGCTTGTTCCAAAGTTCATTGACTCTTGTTGGGGACAAACCAACAAAGGCAGAGTTTCTGCATTCTGGAGGCCTCTTCTAGTGTGGAAGACATCTATTCTATTATCATATTTTGCTAGAATAAGCTGTAAGTTTTAATTCCTTGGAAAGGCACAGACAGAGCATGGAGGAGGTGGTAAGGGATTCTAATGCTGAGGATAAAGGTTCTTAGAGCCTTTAAAGTACTCTGGTTAAGTCTATCTAATTAATATGCGTCTCAAAAGAGACTGAGGCCCTGCTTTGAAGCTGTGAAATACAGCCAAAGCAATCCTGCCTAAGTAAGCTTTTAACCATGGGTTTGATGACTGGCAACAACATTTTTAACAGTTAGGAGAAAAAGAAGTAGGTTGAATTACAGCAGAAAGAATTTTAAATGTATTCTAGAGAAAGTGACGAGTTCGATTTGAATCTTAAAACGATTTACTCCTTTTTTTTTCTGGCCTATCACAAAATGAGCCCTAATATTCTACCCCGATTTCCAAAAAAGTGATTGCAAGGCAGAATCATATTCTCTAATATTGAACATCAAAGGAAAATCAAGAGAAGCAAAATTTCTTTTAATAGATTCACAGTCCTAAGGTCTAGAGTATATTTTTTTCATGAAGAGAAACTATGCAGATATTTTGATTATGTAAATAAAATACAATATACTACACTGTTGTGATTGTTATCTGGGACCTCTAGATAAATGAATTGTTTTACCCATGTATTGTTTTTCCCATGAAAATACATCAGGCTAATTGGAAAATAATTAACGGCATTTATTTTCTCCCCGAGAAAGTCTGTTAGTAGTGCAGAAATATTTCCCTGCGAAATACATAATTGCTGAGATATTTCCCACCTAAAATCACTGTAGTTACTTTGTGCCATCTTGAGATAGAAATGCTTGAAATCTTATCATCAAAAGAGATTTTATTAAAGGTCTTTTGTAATTCAGTGCTACTCTAAGCAACAGCTATAAAGTATTTTAGGAATATGAATTAAGGACTAGCCTATAATTAGAGCATATAAGGATAATCATTGGTGATATGTATTCAGTTTTGCACTTCACGGTCAAATTCACATACCGTGCGTGCTATTTTTATTTTCACACTGAGCGTTTCCACAAGATCCCATTACGGTCCGGCATTGGCTTCAACCACTCATGTGGACTTTCATTATCATTGTTATTATTAAATGCACTAACTACTTTCATGTAAATAATCCAGCGATCACTTTTCAGTCCTCATCGTATTTAATGCACTGAACTGTCTTTCACTGAGACAAAACATTCTCTCTGTTGATGCTCATCAGTCAAAAACTACCAGAAGTAACAGCTGTAGTTGACTAAGGCGGGCTTCTGAATACTCGGTGTCATGAGGGAGCCCGCGCACCGCAGGGGAACATGGGGCCTTTTATTAATGGTGTGCTAGGAGATTCTTGTCGCAGGTCGTGGGCTCGTGTTAGGGGATTTGGAGGAAGGCTCAAGGAAGTAGAATCTGTTCTGAACTGGGTGATTTCAGGAAGCAACGGGAATGTATGGCTGGGTCTCTTTTTATCTAGTAGGTAGAAGGAACAGAGTGAGGCTGAAGCTACAGTCATAGAGGGGCAGCCGTCACTCGCGTTGGCTGCGGGTAGGGCGGTTTGGAAACAGCTGTAGTTTTCACCGCGCTCTCGTTTTTGTCTGTGTTAAGAAACGGTAACGCGTCCTCTTGTTTGTATCATTCCATCGCGGTTTCGTAGCGACCTTGTCTTCTGTGAAACTGTTCACATTCACCAGGCGAGCACCGTGGCCTCGCCCTGTGCCGGGCCAGGCCCCAGCCGCCAGCCGCCAGGACCACCTTTTCCTCTTTCACCATCGTGGTACCATATTCTCTTTGGTCTCTTTCTACCTCCTCGCCTGCTCCTTTGTAGCAGTTCTGGCTGTATCTTCTTCCCTTATATGATCTTTAACTCTTGGAATTTCCCGGGCCTTGTGTCGGAATCATCTTTTATATTCTTCTACACTTCTTTCCTTATGCCATTTTATTCATTTCTATGACTTTAATTACCATGTGATTTCTTTGTGCGGGGCTACTTTATGCCTAAAAGATGGGTTGGGGGTACCACAGCCCATCCATCAAATGCAGTCCGCAGTATGTTTTTGCCCAGGATATAAGATGATTTCAATATATTTAAGTGGTTGGAAGAAATCCAAAGATGAATAATATTTCATGACACGTGAAAATTATATTAAATTCAAGTTACAGTGTTCACACACAAAGCTGTAAAGGAATCCGGGCGTGTTCGTTCGTGTGGGCATTATCTATAGCTGCGGTTTTGCTTCAAGGGCATCCTGATTAGCTGCAACAGAATAAAGGCACAATCACTTACTAACTGTCTCTTTGTAGAAAAACTTTGCCGACTCTGGCTCTAAAATCATATACTCCACTATCATTTGCCATTTTCGCTTGAATATTTTACTCATTTTAACTACTTAATACAGAAGTTTTACTCACCCCCGTTCCACGTCATGCATCCGTCCCTTCCTTACTCCTGTCCCTTCTAATATGTGGGGCCATTGACCACCTCGTCATTCAAACCAGAAACTTCAGATTTTCTTTAATTCCGGTCTTTCCATCATATTTATAGTTCTAGAAAACACAGTGTTTCTCCTTCCTAATTGTATTTCAAACACATTTCTTCTGCCATCAGTCTGTACCATCCAACCACCCTCTCGTGTTCGCTCTGCTCGAGCAGCCCCCTCGCCGCTTTTCCACGTATGGGACTCGAAAGCAGGTCCTCATCGCCGGTGTTTCCTATCATCACATCTGGTCTGTTTTCCTCGTAGCAATGACAGTAATTTTTATGTGGCTATTTGGGTTTACATTCTGTATATTTAATTACTTATCATCTATACAAACAGGTAAGCCCTAAGAAGGTGGACTCATGCCTTTTAGTACATCAGAGACTATAAACACTTTGAACGGTGACTGGTATGGAGTAGGAGTTCAGTCAGGATGTTTTTAACCAGTGACTGACTTGCTCAAAGACGACAAAAATGGAAGTACAATTACCATCCCACCCCAGACACACATATGCACAGCAGTCCATTTCTAAGAAAAAAAAATATATATAAAATGATGCATAGTCAGTCGATGAACATGTTCATCAGTTTTTATTTCTGTTCATGTTCATCAATTGACTTCGGATCACTTTATATTTAGAACCACATCGGTAGCAAAGGCAGTGTGCTCTGGGAATAAAGAGATGATATTGACTTTTATCTTGATTTTAAGAATTAGATTCTGGTCAGTTTTTTTTGTCGGCGATGGGTGATGGCGACTTTTTTCCTATCGAATAATTCACATGCATCATTCTGCTGACTCAAGAGCTATTTCAAAGTGTGCTAGTTAATACTTGATCATTTCTGTCAAGCATCAATGTACATTTCCTACAAGACGGAACTAATTATTTTTACATGGATTTTATGTAGAAACTTAAAAACAATACCAAACAATATTGCCTATAACTCTTTCGAAACAATTCTGAGATAAGAATGTAGACTAACTGTATAAGCACTATTTTGACATATCAGCAGCTGGGAGAAACTGCCGAATGGGTGAATTAGGGTTTAGGCAGAACCAATATGGTGAAACGGCTATAGGATACAGTATGAAGAAGGTCACTTGAGAACAGATTTTGTAAAGTGACAGAAAGAGGCCAGACTACAGAGCTTTACAGAGAAATTACCTGATAAGGAAAGAAGGCAGTGAGGAGGCAGCCAAGTGGAGAACCGAAATGGGATGGTGGACAGATGGGGAATCAAACAGAGCAGGAAAAGAGAAGTTCTCTGTGTTTGAAGCAGAAGAGAAGGAAGTCACTAAAGTGGGAAAAAAATTAAAATTTGGCAGAGAATGAGGAAAACATAAGAACCATACCATGCAGAAGCTTATGTGTTCTCCCAAGTTTTGAAGAATAATGTTGATTTCAAAAAAAAAAAAAAAAAAATTTTTCCATGACTTATTTTGCACGACCCTTGCAGAAACGATGTGACCACGACAGAAGCGAGACAGGTGGTCCTATTCCCATTTCGCAGATTAGGAAGCAGAAGCTCAGTTCCTAGAGTCGCTGCCTGGGCACGTTTGGGGGGAGGGGTGGGGACCCGCAACATACGGGAGAACAGAACTGTTCTCACTCCCACGCTTTTATGCTTTCGCTGCACCGTGCTGACAGTGTGGTGCTAATCTGTAACAGGAGGAGATCAGATGCCGCGGTGTGACGAAGAGAAGCATGTAAGGCAACGATCTAAAGGAAGCTCTCTCTCTTTTCCCGCCCACGCGAACTGTTAGCACATCTCAGCGAGTTTCAGCGGATGGGGAGCGTGGGAAGAGAGGCCTGTTCTGAAGGGTCACGGGTAGCAGGCATTTTTTTTGTTTTAAGTACATACACCATGTACCAGATGTTGGAGATACAGTGGTGAGGAAAACAGCCATAGTCCCAGCCCTAATGAAGCTCATTCTCTAATGGAAAGGGTAGGCTTTCATCAAGTAACAAAAATACAAGTATTTGAGGACAAAGCCAACAGCGAAAGCATTTCACATGGGGCCTTATTAAAATGCAGGTTCAGGAGATGTTGCTTACTTGAGACTACGATGATGAATAGAGGAGGAATAGGGTGCAATATCTGAAGGGAAGTGGTCCCGGGAAGCATGAGGAAGGCTCTTACATACGAAGAAGTGACTAGAAATTGTAGTGTGCTAATATTTGTGTGCCTTGAATTATTGCCAACATAATAGACTTCTCTCTTCATTTAAATAGTTACGTCATGATATCGAGCCATATAATTCAGACTCAACGTTTTTCTCAAGCAATGGTTTAAAAATAGAGAATGCAATACTTGCTGCAAAATATTAATTTTTGGTAGAATATATAGGTTTCAAAGAATGTTCTGTACATGATAAGGAGTCATGAAATAATTAGTAGTTAATTCTTTCAACATATATTTATTGAAAACCTAGTAAGCACAATATGTGCGAATACCTTGCGGAATGCTATTGCAAGCTTTGTATCCTCTAATATTTAACCAAAGAATGGCTAAGGCATGCTTTCAAGGAATTCTTGCCTTTAGAAAGCCATTGCCAAATGTGTTTGATATACTTATATTCACTATATCTCTGCTGTCTTTTTTGCCTTAGCCTGAGGTAGGGCAGGACAAAACCGTTCTTGTGTGCTGTCATGATGAAAACATTCTATATCTGTGCTGTCCCCTATGGCAGTCATTAGCTACATGTGGATATTGAGCATTTGGTGTACGGCTAGTGGAACTTGAAATTGAATCTTTTTTAAAATTTAATTTTAATTAATTTTAATTTAAAAAGCTACATGTGGCTAGTAGCAACTGTACTGAACAATGTCACTTCAGAGGGATTTGGGAAAAGACTTTGAGTCCCCACTGTAATATTTTTGATACATTTGATATGAACTTACTATTTCTTGTATCTCGTGGCCTGGATGTAATTGAAAGGGATGTTTTCTTGGTATACAGGAGAATGTATCTTAAGGTAAAAGATGTAGGTGTGAACAGAAGCTCATTTCCCCAACTCACTTGAGGAATAACAACTGAATTCGTTTATATAAAAAAAAAATCCACCAAAGCATGTAGATAGAATTGCACAGAAAGTGACTTTTTTCAAGGACCAGAAAGAATTAAAGTAAATGATTTTCTTTATGTTTATCATTTGAGTAACAGTCACTTACCAAGAGACAGAAACCATAAAATAAATGAAATAAAATTACTTTTATAATAAACATTCAGTAAAATCTAGTGATTTTCCTGAATACATAAAGAAGACAGATGGGAGCTAATTTGTGGTCAGCCAACTCGTTGCTCTCTATCATATCCAATATTTAGTGTTTCTAAGAGACATCCTTTCTCCTTAAAATATTTATATTTGAACATGAATGCATGCAATTGAATGTGTTCATTTAAAAGGTAGAAAAAATGTATAGAGTGAAAAGTATATTTTTTTCCATGTTTGTACCATAGCCATTTAGGACTACTGCTTATAGACTATCCTTACTATAAATTTTCTCTTTTTTTTTTTTGCAAAACTTCAGATATTTTACTTACTCCTTCAACATATTTACTGATGGCTATATATATTATATGCTAGGTACTGTTCTAAGCACTGGTTTAATGCAGTGGAAATTAAAAAAAAAACAATTCTTAAAGAAATTAACAACTAAAGAAAGTAGGCAATAAGAAAATAAGTCAATAAACGGCACGGTCTATTCAATAGTCAAGTGCTACAGATTTTTTTAAAAAGGATTTTGAAAGAAGCGAAGGCATTGAAGGACAAAACGTAGTAAGGAGTGCCTCAGTCAGGAAAGCAGTTTCCTCTAAGCCATTTCCTGAGAATTCTTGCTGACAGTGCCTGCAGCTGCATCATTTACCCCGAGATAACTCATGGATTACAGTCCTAACCTCACCCCCAAAGTTTGCCAGGAAATATCTCGCTCTTATTATTATTTTCGCATTGCTCTAGTAGATCGATAATCTTTTGAAACAAATGACATCATTCTATTTATAGCATTCTGTTTTTAGTGGTGGTATTTCCACTTACAATGTATAGTAATTCTCAATGGCTGAAAATGTCAAATCCTAGAACATGTAGCATCCCTATTTGTGATGTTAAATTAATGCTAGAAGTGAGCTGCCTTTTTTTTTTTTTCCCAAACGAGAAAAAAGGTTTTAAATTGAGTGAGCAGAGAGGACGTTCAGAGCTTTATTTTCAACAGACTTGAAAAAAAGGGAGCAAGTCGTGTAGGCAGGGAAGTGCACATGCAAAGGCCTTTAAAGTCGGAGATTGTCCGGCATTTTCCAGGAAAACATCTTTCTGGAAAAAAGCTGGAGAGGGCGCACAAAGCAGAGGCTTTTTACATCAAGTAATTAATCTACCAATCTACTGATGAAATAATTATAATATTTTCTGCATTGTATATGTCTTTTATTCCCATCAAATATTTTGAGTCTCTAGGTTTGAAATAGAGTATCTATCTCTTTAATAGCCATCATCTCTATTAACTATACTTCCACTTAAAATAAAATAATTACATATTAGGGTCTGATTATTTCTCTTATGGAATGTATTATACAATACTTACAGAAATAGCTAAACTGGTCTCTTCTCCAGTGTTTTTTTCAAAGACCAAGTTCATTTTATAAGATCTGTCCTGTAGTTGAGGATATAAGACAGAGTTTTGTACTGAACATAGTTTCATAAAGAACCACCAAAATGTTACCATACATGATTATCATGATTTTATCGCCTATTACTATTTTTATTGAAAAAAATGACTTATGGAGGAGAACACTTTACTAATTTGGTATATTAATGAGGACATCAGAGTCTAGAGGGAGGTAAAATAATTTGCCCAGAACTCCCATGGAGAATTATAGCTGCATCTAGCATCTTGGTGGTCTTGACACGTGACAGCCGTTGTGCTAAGTACTTTACAGGCACTGTGTAATGTGAACCCTGCCAACCACCCCAAGAGGGAGTCATTACTGCCATTTTACTCACCAGGAAACTGAGGGGGAAAAGTAACTTCTTCAAAGTCCCACAGCGAGTGGCTGGTGCAGCTGAAATCCGGTCTAGAGCCTTATAACTCAGAACCCGAGCTGCTAACTGCTCGCTGCTCGAGACATGGGGCCAACGATTCCCTATTCGGAAGGGAGCCTGCTTTCGCTTTGGTCAAATGATAGCCTGAATTTCACCTCTGCATCAGAGCTGAATATTCGAGGGCAAGCTACAAAACGTTTTTGTATATGTTTCCAGTCGTGAAAATCAAGGATCTCGTTTATAGCTCCATCTTTGCTTTTTGGGACCTTGACGTTATCTACTATGAGTAAAAGTAGGAAGCCATCAAATGTCCTAATCTGTGAGTATATTCCTATAGAGTAAATAAAAGAAGCTCTTCAGTTGTAATAAAACCTTTACGTGCCTAAAAAAGAACATAGATCATTACATTACAAAATAGGACTCATAATTTTAAAGGAAAGTTTAATACAATAACAATGAAAAACTCAAAGTAGTCACTTATTTTAAGGTTAAAAGAGTTTCTTGACATTAATAAGGTGTTCAATAATTTGCCCCATATTATCTGATTACTTTTCACTTTCTTCTTTTTACATACATTTGAAATTTTAATTGTGTTAAATGAAGAAAGTCCATATTCTCAGCATGGACTACAAAGTATATGTCATCATTTAAAAAGTATCTATTTTGTTTGCACATGCAGAGCCATAAACACTAAGTTAGGGTCTTAACAGTCACTCAATATTTATACTAGGTATAATTTGATATTTTTCAAATTTAAGGTAGATAAGGTAAAATAGCTCTGAATAGTCTAGTAATCTGAAGATGTAACTGATTTTTATTGTGTTTACCACAAACCAAAGTTTCAGTTACCTTGATTGCTATGTTTTGCCAAACATCTATTTTTTAACCTGTTCTTCTGTATATAAAAATGATATGATTTACTCACTATGGGTTGCAAACCTTCAAATTATTTTTGCATTATTAGTAATGAATTTGCAAGAAGCATCCTCCCTCCCACACTGAGACCCCTGGTGATCAAATGAATGCATTTCCTAGGTCACCAACGGAGATTACAGGGTGAAATCTGTAGCAAAGGATCAGAGATTTGTCTGTGTAAATTTAATTTACCTTTGTGAGACTCAAAAGCTCATTAATACCCCATTCTTTCCAACTGAGCTGAAAGCTTGAAGCAATTAGTATGTGAAAAATATTTTCTTTCATTAATTTTTTTCAGTATGTAATGTGTCAGTTCCATTTTAGGTATTGATATGTTATATTTTAAAATTAGAAATGCATGTTTTTCTTGTCATTATTGTTTTGGATTACTATTTCCTAACGTATTTATAAAGCCACTGCAACAACAACAACAAAAAGTAGCATCTACTTTTCATTTCATCTGCTTTCTAAATGAAGTGACTAATAGTTTTTGAGATCTAGATTATTCCTACACAGAAGAAGCAAGAAAATATTTTCAATGATTAGCACTAGATACGTTGCCACTTCTCAGCAGGGAAGACTTTGTGTAACTAGGTGCTCTAGCCTGAAGGCTGTTGATTAGTTACACAGATGTGTTAGAAATAGATCTCTTACTTAGCACTGTTTAGCATGACTAGTGAATGAACAAACTCAGTTTTTTTATATACTTCATCTAAGACATTGCATTATTCTTATCAATTATTATATGCATACAAAATGTGATTATATGGTTTCTTTTATAGCCAATCATTATTTGTCAAGACAACATTCATGAATAGGAAGAGATGATAAATATTGGTGAAAAACAACCAAAGGTTTTTGTTTTGTTTTAAAATGCTGACATAATTTGAAACTATGATATATTACTAGATCTCTTTATTAGAATAGTGTGTTGACAAATGATACTGTGAATGGATAATCTGTAATACTACAAACCACAGATGAGGAAGAATTTTGTATAATAAGTTAGAATCATTCTTTCATCAATATCTCTCTTTAGTAATACATGTAGTGCTTAAAGAGATATATTAACACTTTCAGTCCATTAACGCAGCTTTCAGGACTTTTAAGTGATAGTGAAAAATACAGTAAATAAAACTACACTGGCTCCAAGAGAAAATGGCCCTATAAATGCCTTAGTACATACAAATACTTTTAACACTAGTCAAAATGATCCTGAGGAAGATATTAGCTTGTAATTAGAGCTATCACAAAGTAAAACTTTTTGACTGCTTTTGATATTCCTTTTTCTTTGTGGCAGAGAATTGTAAGACATTTCTTAGGAAAATGATATACACTTTTGTTATCAGTTGTTTTTTTTCAGTAAGAATTTGTTTTTTTTACAGCTATATTGTGATATAATTGACAAATACAAATTATATTATTTAAAGTGTATAATATTCTGATATAATATATATTATGAAAGGATTCTCCTCCTGCCTCTTGCATTAATACTACCATAACTCACATTTTTAGCATTTTTTTTTCTTTTGGCCAGAATATTTAAGTTCTACTCTCTTAACAAATTTTAATTATATAATACAGTGTTATTAACTATAGTCACTGTGTTATACATCAGCCCCTCAGACCTTATTCATCTTATGTCTGAAATTTTGAAACCTTTCAACAACTTCTCCCTATTTCCCCCACCTGCTGCCAGCTACTGGCAGCCACTTTTTCCTCTGTGCTCCTATGAGTCTGACATTTATTTTTAGATTCCACATATATGTAATACCATGCATAATTTGTCTTTCTGCATCTGATTTAAGACAGCTACCTAGCATAATGCCCTCCAGGTTCATCTATGTTGTCACAAATGACAAGATATCTTTCATTTTTAAAGATGAAAAATATTCCTCTGTGTGTGTGTGAGGGGGGGTGTTATTTCCTTTATCCCTTTGTCTGTTGACAGACACTTAGCCTATTTGCACCCCTTAGCTACTGTGAATAATACTACCATGAAGGAACAATACAGAAATCTCTTAAATATAATAACTTCATTTTCTTTGAATATATACCCGGAGGTAGGATTGCTGGGTTACATGGTAGTTCTATGCTTAATTTCTTGAGGAACCTCCCTATTGTTTTCCACAGTGGCTGCGCCAGATGACATTCCCCCGCAAGAGTACACAAGTGCCCCCCCTTCTGCCAATACCGCATTTTCTCAAGATTGCTTTGACTCTTTGGGGTCTCTTGTGGTTTCATTCAAATTTCAGAATTTTTTTTCTGTTTCTGCGAAAAGTGCTACTGGAATTTTGATAGGAATCACGTCAAGTCGGTAGTTCACTTTGGATAGTATGAACATTTTAACGGCATTAACTTTTCAATCCATGAAACCGAGACATAAAGAGATTAAGTAACTTGGACACAACTAATAGGTGTCAGAGTGAGAATCTGAACCTCGCCACTACAGTGACAGATTTGCTGGAAAGGGGAACATGCGAAGTCTTGAAAAGATCAGATTTAATGGGAGATTCAGAAAGTGAGATGATACAGTGGAAGATAAACTTTCTTACAATGCAAGGTTTTGACCAAGGAAAAGCTGCTGATCATATAATTGAAAAAGACATAGATATCTTTAAACTGCGAGCATTTAGGGCCATTCATTAAATTGGGAGCGAATGAATGACACCATGAAGATGACTGGTTCCTTCAGAAAAGTTGCTAAGACCTAAACTAAGTTTGTTTCTTTGATGTGAGGAAGCAACTTTAAGAGGCAACTGACTTTGCTGTAAGTAAACCTGGGTCTGTCTATGACAACTCTCACTCCACCGTACTTCATCTTTAGTTCCATTTCCAGGGAGATGTATAGTAAAAACCCTCAGCTCTTCCTCTTGCGACTCATGCTTTCAATGTGTTAGGCTGACAATCCAATCCCACTGATGTCAAGACTGTCCTAGTGCTGGTCTACAGTAGAATTAAATATCGGGTAATTGGAAAAGCTGTGATTCAGCTGCAGCCCTGTGGCATAATTTAGAAAAATTTTACAGCTACAATTTACTGAAGCTAGACATTGATTTAAATGCTTTACAGGCACTATCCCATTTATTTCTCACAAGAAACTTATATGGTAGATACTACTAGAGACCCATTTTAGAGATGAGAAAATAGACACTTTGGAAGGTTATTTGCCCAAAGTCACATAACTAGATATTGGCAGCATCCAGATTAAAGTCTTATAACTATGCTTTATGATAACAAAAAATTTACTTTTTTTTTTTACAAAACATATTTTCCAAAATGTAATCTGCGTATTTTTAATGCAGACACTTGACTGTAGGCTTATTTTAGCACTGGAACATTAATTCCTGGGAATATGAATGTTTTAAATAAAAGTATTTAGCATACGTATAGTTTTTCCATGAAGAAAGATTTGCTTTGATCCCACGAGGATATTTAAAATATAATTTTAATCTGATTATTTGGAATACTTTTCTGCCACTAATCATCTCATTCTTCCCTTTTGAATAAAGTAGAATGCATGCATAACATAGAGAAAAGACATATTTTACAACTAGGAAATATTTTATATTAATTTGTCTAAAAAAGTTAGATTTTACTTCTTTGCCATTTATTAGACTTGTCTTCAAATAAATTTAAAGACATTTGAAGTAAAAAAATTTCACAGTACCTATGTATAATAATGACTCAATAAATATTGCAAATTGATCAATAGATTGCATATGATCAATTAGAGTAAACATTATGGTCAAAGTGATTACCTCAAAAATTCTAGAAATCAGTCAATATTTTTAATTGCATAGGACAAAACTTTACTTATTTGAATGTATCATTATACCTTGGGTTATTCATTGTGCTAGACACTAGGGCTGCAAAGATGAAAAGATAGGAGAATTCTAGAATGCAGCAGGAGATGCAAACCAGCAAATCGTATGACAGGAATACGTTTGAAGTTCAACAGGATGATGTTGAAAGGTGTGCCTGAGTCTCTCATGCAGCAAAGACCATGGAAAACCTCAAGGATGAGATAATGACTTGCTGAATTCCTACTGAACCTCAAAACCAGGTTGAGAGTAGGAATTTGGCAGAGCCATGTAAGACTGAAGGACATATATGTTTTTTATAGTTGATTAACGTGTGTACGTGGAAAGTTATGTTGGGAGCTGGAACATTGCTGTAGATGGAATAATCACTGCCCAAGACACAGGTCCTAATCTCTGGAACCTACGAATGACACCTCACCCAGCAACAGGGACTCTGCAGATGTGATCGAGAAAAAGATTTCAAGATAGAGGAAATTACCCTAGATTTTCCTGGTAAGCCTAAATGTGATCACGAGTGTCCATGAGTGTCCTGATGACAGGAAGGCGGAGAGATGTTTGACTGCAAAAGAGGAAAAGGTGATTTGATGATAGAAGCAGAGATTAGAGATGTGTTTTGAATATGGAGAAGGAGCACAAGCAAAGGCGAGGTAATGAATTTCCCTTTCGAAGCCTCCAGAAGTAAGCAGCTAATTTGGCTTTTGTCTGGTGTATCTGATATCAGAATTTGGACCTGTAGAACTGTAAGATAATGCAAGTGTGTCGTTTCATACCAATAAATTTGTGATAATTTGTTACAGCAGAATCAGGAAACTAATACAAGCATGAACCCTTACCCCGAAATGCCTCACTGGAATCACAAATCCTTAACTTCAGCCCTGTGAGGTTATCTTAGGCTCACTCATTAGCATTATAAATTTGATCAATGTTATTGTTCTGATGCCCACCTCTAATACGTATGATCTATTTGCATTAAAGTCACTTTTCTTTGATTCTAGTACAATCTGCAACCCAACTTGGAGTTAAAAATGTGTAACTCCATGCTCAGTGAAAGACCATATAACCCAAATGATTCCTTTGGAAAATCGCCGAATTTATGTATAATAATGTAATTGTTTCTTTCTAAAATTTTAATGAGTCACATGCTTAGATTTGAATTTCAAAAATATAGCTTCAGCATCAGATCCAAAAATAAAATAACAGATGAAAAATGGTAGGAAGACCATTTTCCTACCATTTTTTTGAGCAGGACACTAGATTACATATGAGAATAGTAATGCACATAGACATACTCTAAAGGCGTTTTGGATCCAGAATCAACAGTCTCTGATTGGATTATTGGGATGTTGGAGTCAAAGATAATTCTGAAATTTTTAACTTGGTCAAGTGAGTAGCAACTGAGCTACGAAATACATATGTAGGAACAGGTGTACCGTTTTGAATATATTTAGTTTTAGATTTCCGTTGGACATTTTGCAGAGACTGATATTTAAAAATGAAAATGAAATGCAGTTTTGCCTGTGTGCCAATGTGGATCGTGAGGTGAGGGAAGCCACTGTCCTGGAAGGAAAGGAAAGAGTTCTCATTTCAAACTCTTAGGAAACATACACTTTGAAGACTCTGTGTGTAGAAATGAAAGAGGATGAAAATTAAAAAAACTGAAATGGAAAAGCATAAAGCGATGGTGATGTTGAATCCAAAGGAAGAATTTTCTACGGTCTGTCCACTCTTCATATCGGAGAGTGAGAGAGTAAAGGCTAGGTGCATGCGAAGCAGCATTAACGTTCTAGATTAGATCACAACTCATAAATCCATAGATGCTTTCCCCCAAGGTTTGCGTTAATAAGATAAAAAAAAAAAATTAGGATGTCATAGGAATGTGTAGGTTAAAAGGATATGAATTTTCAGCAATCTATAAACGTTCAATATGTCTGCCCTTTTTTACTTTAGGGTATGCTAAATGTTATGTTTTTGTAATGATATTATAGCAAGTGCACATAAACCTGCCCTTCAACTATTATGAGGCTTATTATAATTTAAAAAAATTCTCAGCCATTTGGTTTCATGGTTTCTGGTTAGAGGCTAGGAATTTTTACTCTTTAGAAAATGAAATCAGAAGAGATGAAACTCATTTATATACAGTAGAAACAAGGATCCCAGTTGATCAATGAAATGTGAAGTTTCTGATGCAATCATGAAGAAAAGGACATTTAGAAAGGAAAATGTTTTCTGTTTTCTGAGTACCCTTAACTTTGGGCAGTCACTGTGGTCCTGACTAGTATGATTATTCATCTCTATTTTGATAAAAATATTTTGCCAGACTCAAATTTGAATGAAATCAGAAGGCATTCTAAAATTCCTATTTCTTTACTTCAGATTTCATAGATTCTTTGACTTGATCAACAAGTGACAAAAATTACTTTTTCTTGAGTTTTATTCACATATGAAGTTTCATTTCAATGGATCCTGCTCTGAACTAAAGACAATTTTTCCTACCAACCATAACTCATTCTAACTTGAGCTGTTATAAAAGATAAATCAATGTTAATTAATCTCCCCATGAGTATAAAAATGGGATTTTTCCCACATTTTTAGCATATTATCACCAAACTTCTTATCTCCACGTGTAATAGACTTGTATCACATTTCCAATATTGAATTATGGAGCTCTGAGTAGGCAAACGTTTCTCAACATCATTTCTTCTTCTCACCAATAATTCGGATAATGGTGGCCTTGGGTTCATTTAGGGGTATATGGTGATTCTCTTGGAGACTTTATTAATTTTTCCATCAAGGCCCATATAATGCCCAAATCACTGGTTATATGATTTTGATAAGTGGCTCCTTCCATAAGATATTCAGATACATACTTTACTGATTTAGAAAATGTTGATGGGTCCAAATAGAGTGGGTGATCACTGAAGAGCATCTCTCTTTGGCTTCCAAGAAAGTTTTACAGAGATTCTTGGTTTCCTTTTCTGTCTCACATTCTGGTAAGAAGACACACTCCGAATGGCCATGGGTCTGTCCCTGCCTCTGACAAGGAGGGTGGGCCACTGGTTTGTTGTGACAGCTGTTGTCATCTGGTATTATAAATTCCTTACCTATATGAGGCCACTGGGGAGAAAATATAACCCTTCTATGAACACTTCAAGCTTTCATGTCAAACAGATCTCTTCAAATTCAGGATTCGCCAGTAACCACTCATGTAAATTTTGGGGAAATATTATATTTTGTGAACATCGATTTTGTCATTTGTAAATGGGGTCGTAGTACTTACTTACACTTAAATAGTTTTGAGGTTTACATAACATAATGAAAATAAAGTGTTTGAAATAGTTAATACAACTCGGCTTAAAATATGAATTGCTTATGATTCATTTGATATGCATAATGTATTTGTAAAGATAATCATATAGTTGGATATTAGAAATAGAAAGTGTTTGGGGGCAAGAGGTTTAATCTCTCAAACCTCTCCCTCCCCGCCCATTTGTGATTCACTTTAAAATAACTAAGACAATGGGAGTTTAAGATATTTATCAGATTCCTAAATTAAGTCTCATGAAACAACAAGGCCCTAAAATAGTAAAATGCCTTATTAAATACAAATTCATCATAATCAGGAGTGTAACAAAATTATGCTCCCACTGTTGAATATTCTAAGCAAGTGATTAAATATTCTTGGCATTAAGTAGTCTATTTAAGGGCTTATGTTTCAAGAAACAAATTTTTAATTTCAATTCTTCCACAAACTACAACTAGGTGACTCATCACTGCTGCCCCTGCTTCTTTATTAATAAAACATTAATTAAAAATGCCTTACCTTACCTAGAGAATAAATTAGTAAAATATAGTAAAAATTCTTTTGAATTTTAGACTTAAGGTTATAAAAAGTAAAGTCTGTGGTATTAATACAGTCTAAAATTGCTGAATTTCAAATTTCATAATTTTTTTTTTTTATTAAAAACCTATTGTGGATAATAGAAAGTATTTCACTAAAACAGTACTGTCATTTTAATATTCAGTGATGGTGTTAACAGACAGCATCACCTAACTACGGTTTCCTGTTCAGGAGAAGGATGAGCATCCTTTTCTTTATTTTTTAGGACTCTTTTTAAAAAGCACTACTCGCAAGTTGAATTTTCTTTTAAGTCTAAAGAAAAAAAATCCTAATGGAAAAGTAAAATCACAACTTCTTGGCCTGAAACCATGTAACATTGTTTTTCAGGCAGGAAAAGAAGAAGAGTGAAAAATGTGATGAACTCTTAATACTATAAGCTTCTCTAACTGAGATGAGGTGGTAATTGCTTTTTATTTTTTTGTAACATCTTCTGGAAATGGTAATGCTTTCAAGTGAGGATCAAAGAGAATGACCTACATACGAAATAGATTGCAACGTGTAGTTACATTTTTCATCCTTTGTAATATGTTTCTTGCATCTATACTTCTAATAGGAAACACAGCATAATGCTCATCATTTTTAAAAATGAGTTGTCACTAAGGTCATATAGAATAGTTGGAAACTGGAAAAAAAAATATGATTTCAACCAATAGATGGATCAGTAGATGGTCAGCTCTTCACACATCACACTTGTACAGTTAAAAGAATCAAGACCAAAAACTCAGAACTATATATACATTTACATAGTTCTGAATTTTATAAATGTATGTATTATATATGTTTGGATATATATGTGTATATATATTATGTACATAAATTTCTGAATTTTATATGTATGTACATGGATATATAAAATGCATGTATATCTATGCACACAATATATATCTATTCATACATGCATATATTATCTATTTCTGATGCAGTGTGTGTGTTTGTGTGTGTGTGTCATCAGAAATGGGCAATTCTTCTAGGTTTTTTTTACCCAAAAGATTTATTTAAAACAAAGGATTTCATATAAGGAGAGGTGATACAATGATACCGTTCTTGAGCTTATGACAAATGTTTGTTGATGTTTCCCCAGCACTAAATTTGGCCAGTCAGGAAGTGCACCTCAGAATATGTAATTACTGGGAATTTTTCAGAAGGGAAGGTCTCTCTTGTCAACCCATTACAAGGCCATTTGTGCTATCTTAGTGTTATCAGCGTTAATGTTAATGTCATCAGTGTCATATTTCCTAATATACAAACTTTCTGGGAGGGCATTACCTTTAGATATTATTAGCTAACCTAATGCATCAAATATTCTCAATGATGACAGTTAGCAGAAGAGACTGGATTTCTATGGAAAGTTTCAGCATCTAGGAACCGGCAGAGAAGGACTTCACTGGTACCTGGAGAAAGGCAAACCACTTAAGTTGCGAATTTCCCAAGGGCTGTCCTTTTTTAATCCTTCCAACAACAACAACAAAATAATAATAATAACTGACACTATAACGTTTCTTAAAAAGTGATGGTGCTCACCCTCTGATATCATTTGTAAATGTCCTTTATGGCAGAAGGCAAAAGAAAACCTCTTTAGTAATGGCCTGGGCAGGGTGAGTACATTGAAAATAGTCACATTTGTTTTGACTGAAAATGATTCATATCCTCTAAAGATATCCAAAGTGGTGTTCTATGGTTATAGCATCGCCCTTCTTTCAAAAGGTAAAATTAATTTCTTCATAGAGTCTAGATGTAGCCTTCTAGAGCCATTTCAGGAGGCCAGAATGAGCTGATGGATGGCTGCCGACATGCACTTAACAATTCTGGGACAAGCATAAAGAGCTATAAGGATCCAAAAGGAAATAGAAACAGATTAGTCAGTATGCTGGCAATGAAGGGAATTCTTCAATAAAGAGATAGCTGTGTTTTATTTTACATAACAGATTTATCTGTTCCATAGAGATTTTGATATACATTTCTCGAATATCTGTTTATTGAATCTTATTTGTCTTAAAATCATGATAAATTTGATATGTATTTCTATTAAAAGAAATAGTTTCCAATAAATCAACCTCAGCACAACAAACCACTGAAATAACTTAATGAAATGCCTATCCAATAGAAGAATAGTGTTCAAATAACACATTTTATATACAAAATATTGAAAAAAACCTTTCAATTGGAACTAGTCTTAAATTTTAAAGGAAAACTAGTCCCCTCTCAGAACACAACATCCTGAATCGAAGCTCTTCCGCTTCTGCTAAAACAACTTCCTACTGTTCTCCTACTCCACACGCTGGTCAGTCTTGCCCCAAGGGAAAGTAATACTTTAGACATGAACCGATGAATCGGACTCAACTCAGAAGATGCTAAAAAACATACCGCTTGTCCAAACCAAAAATGCTTAAGCGCATGTGAAAATGCGCTTCACATTTACGAAAATTATCTGTTGAAGAACCTGAAAACTCTGCCTTCAGAGAACACGTAGTGCAGAAGTTCCTTGGTTTATTTATTCTACATAAAAGAGAGAGAGAGAGAGAGAAAAAAAATTGAAAGAAAATACCAAAATAAATGCATTAGAATAAAATAAAGGGATGCTCAATAAACGTGGGTTGACTAAATTATATTTATTTTTAAATGTTTTAATATCTATGAATTCTTATTTATCTATCTATCTATCTATCTATCTATCTATCTATCTATCTATCTATCTATCTATTTAGGCGAGGTAACCCTTGGTTGACCTCACAGATTGCAAGGACCTTGTCAGCTTCCAATCCCTTATTTTTTTTATTTTTTATGCTTACAGCACCTGGTCTTCCTAGGTGGTCTCCCATCCAAGTACTAACCAGGCCTGACCTTGCTTAGCTTTTGAGATCCGACAGGATCAAGCTTGTTCAGAGTAGCATGGTCGTAGACTATGAATTCTGTATTATGAACACTCTAAAGAATTTCTACCTGTAATGCATGGTATATATTAATGCTTACTTTAATTAAAATACTATCAAATTTTTTTTGTATAAAACCTGACAAGTATAAAGAAGTTTTAGCATTTCTAATGATGCCTTTTGTAGCCATAGGACATTTCTTTCTACCTAGAGGTTCTTATAACTGAAGATCTTTAGTTCGTACATGAAAAACAATTGAATTTTTTAATTGAGATAAGTGTACAGATTTGCTGTTTTGATTTTTTGTTTCATGTTTTCATTTTAGCAGACAGTTGGAATATTTTTTGTATACCATGTTTGCCAAGAAAAAGCACAATATTCTTCATACAGATACTAAAATTCTGTCTAAGGAGCTAGAAATCTGGAACTTCCGTTAGAAAAAGTAGAACCAGGACTATTTATGCAGATAAATAACTCTCTTCAGAAAGGCTTGCACAGATGAAGAAATCACCATTGTGAATTGGGTTCAGGATTTGGAGAAAGATCATGCTTTTGCTGATTCATTTGTATTCCTTCCCTTCAGGAGATAGATCTGGGAAGACAAATCTCATTATCTCTTTTTGGGCCATAACAGATATTTTCACATGCATGGAAATAAAGGTCCTATTTCTCACAGCTGTAGGAAGTCTATTTGTTTTTTGGATTGTGTATTTGGATTCTAAACCACAACATCAGGGCTGAGAGAGATCTTAGATATCATCGAGGTTAACTTTGTTCTACGGAGAGAAAATGGAGCTGCAGAGAGGTCTGACTACACCCCAAATGACTCCAATTTGTACCGGGTACAAGCCGCAAACAAAAAATGGGAATTTATATTCAGATGCACCATTTAGAAGTGTCTCTATGTCCCAGTTATTCCTCTGGAAACACTTACTGTGATCCTGAAATTTAATATGATTTTAACTCTGAATCTCGTCTTCTTCCTCCATCTGTTCATTGAGTCAGTGGTCGCAGTTGAAGTGGTTGTGAATGACAAATGATATCGAATGAGCTATTTTTAATTGTGGGATTATAATTCCACAAAATGCTGTAATAACAGCAAGGGGTTTATGTGGCCAACAGAGCCCTCACACATAATGTCTCATAATTCAAAATATGCTTAGTTGTTTTTTGATGTAACACAAGAGTTCAAGAATAAAAATCTTGTCTATTATTTATTCTTCAGTTTCAGACTCATAAAAATCCCTAAAAAGAGGGATTTGCCTCCCACTAAGCCAGCATGACTATGTGTGATGTTAGTCATTTACGATATTCATATTCACCTTTTCAGCATATACAGCTGTGGTCCCCTTAGCAGTAAGAGTTCACAGTTTTCTTTTAAAAAATCATGTGTACATAGAAACTAACTTGAGCCACCTAGATGTATACTGTATTCTGTATAACCAGAGCTGGAATATGAGAAAGGCTCTTCTTGCTCCATGACCTCCAAAAACTAAGTTTAAAATTTAAAATTAAAGTTTAAAATTAAATTTTAAAATTAAAATCAGTAGAAAATATTTTATCGAGTATGCGTTAAGTTTACTACTCTATTTCCAAGTTTGGCGGGCTATTTATTGGCTTTACTTAAGAGAGCCCTGGATCCAAAAGAAAGAAAATGCTCATAAAATGTCTAGTATTTTCTTCACTTAACTCTTAATTCCAAAATTTGGAAGACCTAGAGCTGTCACTGATTAGGCCAACCCACGGTTACTCAGTCTTGCTCGCTGACACCGTGGAACAGCCGAGTCTGCTACTAAGCAGCTTCTCAATCAGTCAAGGGCCTGTGACCTCCAGGATCTCGTGTTGAACCCTTCAGCATCCACGCTGATCGACAGAAATAGCACATCAAAGCTCATGCTGTTGCAAAGAACATGTAAGATTGCATTTGTATTCATTATCGCATTATATGTGCATATGTAACTCTTTTCATTACTTTTCGAGAAATTATATTTGAAAATACTATCCTGGGGTTTAAAAGAAAAGTATCTAATTCTTTTCTTTCTATTTTTCTCCTTTCTTTACATTCGTGTCCTAGTATATAAATTACTAATCATTTACTGTTAATATTAATCTAATATAGTTTGCTAAATAATTTATGTACATGCATTTAAGTTTTGTGTCTTGATGATCAAAGCAAAAAGAACTCTAATCTGTAATATGCAGATAGGAGACAAAGTCACCAAGATATTACAATTCTGATCTATCACCATACTTAACAGGAGGGCCCAGTTGAAGCTATAACAAGCTTTTAGTGTCTGCTCCTTCTTTTGATTTTTAATTTAAAGAAATACAGTCTAAAATAAGAAGAAGGCACCAAATGCCAGATTCATTCTTTCTTCCTAAAAACCTATATAGTCTAAGCATTCATAACCTTAAGTAACAATGATGGTCTATAAGACATGCATTTTAAATGTTTCACTTTTAGCCCATTGTTTTAAAGAAAGTATCAGTGTAATGCAGTCAACCGATTTTCTTTTTTTTCCTTGTTAGCTTTGCCCAGCTTCTCCAATCATCTTTTCACATGATGCAATCCTCATTTAACTTTCGTTATTTTCAAAAATAGAAATATATTGAAACAAAGCCTATTTCTTTAACTTTCTTTTTGAAATATTTTTATAGGCTAATCACAGGGTAGTGAGTACGTGCGTGTGTGAGTACATACATACACACACATCCATCATTAATAGATATAGGAAGAACAACAAAGATCATTTTGTTCATCCTTCTAATTTGATATTTAAAAAATGAGCCTCATAGAGATGAAATGAACTGTACATGTGTCTGAAAAACTGTTAGATATATAATTAGAACCCCAGGTTTCAAATGTCCCCTTTCCTAGCGAACGATTGTGAAGATTCCAAAAGCCCATAATTGAAACAGCTGTCAGTCAACCACAATAAATGGAATTATGCCAAAGTCTTTAAAGAACCCTCTTGAGCATTAGAAAATGGTCAGCATGGCCGGCTCTCCACTGAATTATTTCGATATGTTTTTTATATTGGGTAGTATATATATAAACACATCAAGATTTTTTAAGGGTCATCATTAAGCCTCTAATGCTGCAGCACCGTGTAAATTGCATCCAAATGCTAAACCCACCTCCATTCATCCAAGTGACTGCAGGCACTTAACTTGAACTTCTAGAGGTCACGCCGAACAACCTGCTTGCATGCTCAGTATCTGCACCACAGATCACGGGACTCCTGTAGACGGTTCTCCAGGAATGTGATATCTTGCTCCCTTTTGTCTGAATTTATTATGTCTGCCAGTACTGTGCAGAAGCCCATAAAGTAGTAGACAACTACTACATATCTGAGATATGGATGTCTCATGGGGTATCCAGCAGCTGGAATTTCTCTAAAATTTTATTTTGACACAAGACTGTCTCAGTTGCTTGGATCTGGCCTCTGACTTGTGGCTGTCTTTGCAGTCTAGAAAGTATTGCGACTTAGTGAATGAATCGCATGCAAGGGAAGGTTGAAACGGCATTGAATTAAAACAGGATTAATATTAGTGCGAAGGCAGTTGAAGAGAGTGGGGCTATAAAGATCCTTCACGTTTTTCACTTTAACAACCTGTTTTCAAGGATGGCAAGCCAAGCTGATGAACTTGTCTCTAAGCTAAAACCTGGAGAGTGATTACAGATGTCAGACTGGAAATGACATTTATTGGCTCCCTCTGAACATTTTGTCCCTTTAATGGTAAAAGGGTCTAGAGCACAGAGTTGGGATGTCTTAGAGTTGTTTTGTTTTAAATCACAGTGTCTGGATGATTTGTTGATGACATTCTGGGTTTTAAACAAAGCGGAAAATGTCAGAGTTTCCTATTTTATTACAGATTATAAGTACACTCATATCAGAGTATTGAAGAGTAAGGGTATCACATACTTTTTATAAATCTTTGTAGTATTTTAGTATACTGGTAGGTTTGTACATATAGGTATTGTATATTTAATGTTAACAGATCTAAATCACAATAGTATTAAAAGGATTCAAATGATCAATGATACACTTTTGGGCAAGTCTCTGACATAAGCCTGTTAACTTAAAATCTGTGAGAACGTAAATATCCTGAGACAAAAAGAAGATCATATAATCAGTAGATTTCAGAAGAGTGTCTCATAAAACTTTGACTAAATATATTTTCTGAAGTTGTTTTTTTAGAAACAGTTCCTTACAATGCTTTGAAGTAATGCTCGTTGGAAAAAAATTTATGTTCGATTGAAATTGTATCCTTAGTCCTACCTTTTCCCAAGAGTAGCGCAAAATGGCTTTGATTACTCCCTGCCACCATTTTGTCATTGCTCTTTTTCAAGTTTGATATCTACAGATCCTTCTGGTAAATGTGAGGAGGGAAAAAATAGAAATTGGCAGTTATTTGAGAGGTAATGCCTGACTCAATGGATATCTCTTTTGGAATTCTGAGTTTATACCTCATAGGAAGTCACTAACCTTTAGAATGACCATGTTATTGTGGTAAAGAGATCGTATTTATAACTGCCACCCTGTTACATGTTAACATTGTGTTCTTGCTTAGGCTACTTAACTGCAGCCTCTATTTCCTTATCCGTGAAATAGGGTTTCTCATCATTTCTGGTAGATATTTTGTGAGATCGAATGAAATAATGAATGTATATTTTTAGCAGATTCTTACAAAATATGAGCCTGATGTAAGTCGCCAATGAACTATTATTTTTGTTCTAAAACAACTGTGTAAATTATGGATAAAATTCTAAAAAAAAATATACACTCTGCTACTGGTTAATTCTACCTGGTTTTTTTTTTGAGAAAAGTTAGATATCTTTCAAGTGAGATTATATGTAAACTACCTTGAACTTACTTTCATTGTTAAAAAGGTAACATTGAACTGAAGGGAATTGTATTTAGATTTTGGTTCTTATCTAAAAGATCAAGGAAATGCATATAAGAATGCCTTTGTTAATTCAGAGAACCTTAGATAGAATGAGGAACTTTGTTAATCAATATAGACTCAAATACTGGTTAAAGTCTTACTCTGTACTATATCTGGAACTACATGAGGTTAATACTGATTCTACTAAAGCCCAGAGGACTTCCAGTTACTTGTTCACAGTTATTACACATCACTCAGCTATTACATGTGAAGTGAGATTTCAACCAACTTTAGAACCCACGTATCCCAGTTGCTGTGGCTGCATTACAAAGCACCCCAAAGCTTCAGTGGCTCTGCACAATGCTTGACTGTGCTTTCGTCGAGATCTGTGTACAAAAAATCGAGGAGTCTGATTACCTCTTGCACAACGCAGTCATGTAAATTGAGTAGAGTTATATTGTAGCCTCTTTTTTTACATGTGAAGTAAAAGGCATACTTTTTAAGAAAAATATTCCTTACTTGTCTCAGCAACATCAACAATTGTTCTCAAGAGACTCACACTAGGCATATATTTAGACAGCTTTCTGTGGACTCGTGAAAGTAGAGGTCGTTTACATTAATGCACAATATCAAATAATGGCTGGTTCAAGTAGAATATTAAGTTAAATTGAAAATCAAAGAATTCTAGATGTGGTTCCATAGTGTAGCGGTTAGCACATCTGCTTTACACACAGAAGGTCCTGGGTTCACACTCCAATGGAACCACAGTCCATGGTCTATGGCTATGCCACCCTGAACAAGCCTGATGTCTGATCTTGGAAGTTAAGCGGGGTCAGGCCTGGTTAGTGCTTGGATGGGAGACCACCTAGGAAGACTAGGTGCTGTAAGCATAAATAACAACAACAACAAAAATGAAGAATTCAAAAAATTATGTTTTGTAAATTGTTCAATAGATACAATCTCTGCATTTATAGCATCTAGAAAATATTTCTCAGAAAGAACAGGCAAAAAGAGCAAAGTCAAGAGTCAATATAGATGCATGTAATAGCATTTGGTCCCACCTGTGCTTTACTCTGCAGACAGTTTCAGTAGATGTCCCTTCTCTTCAAAGGACCCCTAGCTCTTAACTCTTCCTATACTCTCTCTCCTTCTAATGCTTACGTTTGCCAGGGCTGGGAAGCCAGTCACTCCTCTGGCCCCACGATGCCACACACACTCATAGCAGGACACCTGGGAAGGCGCCAACCCACTGATCCCCTTTTTAATCCCACATCATTGTTTCAAAGCAACTATTTCCTGATAATCATTAGAAAAAAGTACGTTGGGTAAAATATATCGTAAACCTCACTCCTTAAGACAGTGAAAGCGAAGAAAGCAAGCTGATAATGACATCCACAAAAACTGAATGATATATTTTAATCCTTCAGGTTATACTCACAGTTTGCCATAGCAGTTTCTTAACTCAAAAAATGGATATCATCAATGACAGCATTTTAAAACTCCCAGTTATGTTTGCACTTTGCAAGTATATTTTCTTAACCCATAAAGTGGACTAACTCAGGATTTTTTACCAGGCTGAAATTTTTTTTATGTAATAGTTGCTACTTTCTTTTTTTTCTTTATGATAGAAAGTTTTCCAGGGCAATATGATGGAGAAGTCACAGAAGTGCAAGCCACTTTACTATTTTAAAACAAATATAATAAACAAAAGGGAGGAGGAAGAGTACCAGCCTCAAGGCTAAAGTATGCGCTCACGGCAGCAGGACTGACGGACCGATTAGCCAACGGCGTGGTTCCCATTGTCCCCAAGGTGTCCCACGTTGGGTGCCTCCACGCGAAGTACATGTAACATGCTGTTTCCAGACATACCTTGTCAGCAGTAGGATGTATGGGAGTGATCCACCATGGATGTGTAGTGGACACCGGTGAGGATAAGAACCCCTCAGGTGAGGAAGGGGCACAGTGACAGCGTCGAGATGAAAGTCAGAGATCAGAGATCATCTGTGGCTAGCAGTATAGGATCTGATTTTCCCCTGGCTTTCCCCAAAATATTGTTACCCAGTCCAGGGGTGATTAATTCCTCTTCCTGGTTGTCAGAAGTCAGTCCAGGTTTGTTCTGAAAAATTGTCGTTAGCTGAGCAAAGTACTCTTGAAAAATGGGATTTAGAGGAACTGACACCCGTGCCCTCAAAAATCTGCTATAACTCTTGACTCCCCCCAAACTGAACTACAGTTGTTCATCAGTATCCACAGCAGATGGGTTCCAGAACTCGCACAGATACCCAAACCCATGAATGCTCAAATCCCTTAGGTAACATGGCTAAGAACAATGAATGCAGTCGGCTGGCAGCATCCGCAGATTCCCAGCCGCGAATTGAAAATAGTTTTACATCTGCGGTTGGTTAATCTGCGGATGCGAAACCAGGGATAGAAGGTACAAAGAGCCGACTATATTTATTAAAAAAAAAGAAAAGAAAAGAAAAGAAAAGAAAAGAAAAGAAAAGAAAAGAAAAGAAAAAATACACGTGCAGTTCCAACCCGTGTTGTACGAGGGTCAAGTGTAAATGGGCAGCCGGTGAGGACGCGTCTCTTTCCAGATGGCGGCGAGTGGTTTGTTCGCCTGGTGCTGGACGATGAGAGGATCCAGGCTGAGGATGCGCCCAGAGTGGGCGGGTCGCACAAGGGCTTTGGCGGGACCACGGCGGATGTGGCGCGGCTCTGCCCTGTCTATGAGGGAGAAGGGAAAGGTGAGGTATCAGGTGGTAGTTCCTCTGCTGTGGGCAGCGAGGTCGGGGTTCCCACGTTCGTGAACGCTGGTGACTGGCTGCGTCTGGCATGTGTTTTAATAAACACAGGCAGCAGAGGTTGCAGTATCACTACCGGTGTCTCCATATTTATTGTCTATTTAAATATGGTGTAGTTAGCCGAGTGTGTGCGTGTGTGTGCGTGTGTGTGCGCGTGTGCATGCATATCTGTGTGTGTGTATTTAACGTAGTCAGAATTGTGAACAGTATTTTTCACCATTCGGGGGACCAGTGGACTCCAAGTTCTCTCAATAGCCCTCGTTTTGAAAATTCCCTCTGTCTTTCTCTGCTACCTCTGCTGTGGCCTGTTAGGGCGGGTAAAAAACCCAGTCTATGCTTTTTCGTAATACTCATTACTGCATTTGCTTTGGGGTGAAGTGGGAGCCTTTATCTGTTTGTATGACTTGGGGCTCCCCCAAAAGCAGTAAAGCGGTTTTGTTAACCCCACAGACATTGATAGAGGTGGGGGCCTGGCACGGATAAGCCAGTCGAAGGCTTTTGTAGGTCTCCGCTACTGTTAAATCGTATTTAATAACCCTTACCACTGCAGGGAGAGGCCACACAAAATCATTTTGAATCTGATTTGGCCTCTCTCCTCTGTAAAAATTCTGGAGCCTAAACTATGGTTAATATGATAAAAGAGTGATTGCTAGAAGGGGCAGCTTCAGAGACCTCCAGATCTCTATGTGAGGGTGAGTCCCTACCGCTGGCAAAGGTAGGGCTGTCGCTGAGGGGGACAGTGGCTGTGGATTATAACCTAACCCTATGAAATATTGTAATAATTCCACCGAATTACCCGAGATTATCCAGTTTGGGACTCCCTATCCCTTATGGTCCAATCTAGTCCCTCTTCTTCATCTTAGATTTGGGCTTAAAAGAAGCCCTGTTGACTGGTTTTCGCTGGGGGTGGGGTGGCCATGCTGTTGATAGCAGTTTTGATGTAGGCCAGATGGTATATCATTTGTAGAACGAATAAGCAACACTAATTCTGAGTTTGTCTTTCATGAGGTTTTATTCTATCAAGGGCAGCTATAATTTTTTGATATGTTTTATCATTAACCATCATAGCCAATAAGGAAGACTAATATTTATCAGAAACCTTCCTGAGAAACAACAGTGTGAACTCAGGACTCAATTAGCCTTCCACAGCCTTGAAAAATCATTATCTGTTGCCTAAAAAGCCCATGCTCACATCTGCATCTGGCAGAGGAGATCTTTGGCCTCGTTTAACATGCTCCATCACTGTCAGGCTGTTTGAGACCTAAAATAAGGTGGGCAGAACTTCAAGCTTTAAAAGTTCACATCAAAAAGGTATGTGTGGACGTGGATCACACCTCTTCTGCTCACGCCCATCTTGCACACTCATCGTGTGGGATCTTTCACTAGGGACATCGTTTTCCACTTCATACTATGGTAGTCGATTGTTTGATGTCAGTCCTTGTTGGCTGGACCTTACCCCTGCCAGATACATTCTATATAGCCAGGGGGCCACTTCTTAATTTACTTATTTCCAAGGTAGGTTCTTAAGAAAAGACTGGGCTTCACAGGGAGAGAGAGGGTGTATCATCTTCTCTAAAAGAGAAATGTCCCCTTCTTCCTGACCCTCCTTGTCTTTTCTGTTTTTCCTTCTCTGCTGGTGATCACCTGCAAAGCTGAGGGAAAATTATGTTCATCATTATCACAATCTTATTGTTCTGGCTTTTATTCTAGAGGGCATCAGTTCTCTCTTCTGGGGTCCTGCTCTCTCTTTCTTCTTAGGCACCTGTGTTATTAAGCTATCTGCCAAAGAAACAATAAACCCAGGTGGCTTAGCAGATGAGTTATCTGAAACCTTTAAGAAATAGAATTCAGAGACAGAAGGAAACTTCCAATTTCCTTTTTGTAACGCCATCATAATACCGAGAGAAATATCTACCAAGCATAATACAACAAAGTAGCTGTCTAAGACTGTTATTATTATTTATGAATATCACTAGAAAATTACTTACTAAAACTTTATAAATAGAATTCCATAGCACATTAACAGAGTAACATACCATAATAAACTAGATGATAACAGTCACACATGGATGGGTCAGTATTTTGCAACCTATAAATTAAGTCGACCATGTTATTAATTCAAAAAAACAAAATTATATGATTAGTTCAATAGATGCCAGCACTGGAAAGTGAAGACAGGGTTAGTTATCTTTGTTTGCAGATAACACGATGGTAAAGTTACACAGCACAAAAGGATTATATAAAAAAGTACAATAAAAATTTTAGTATGGTTACTGATCATAAATTAGTATATAAAAATCATAACTTGTCCTAAATAAAAACTAACAACTTAGGATATACTCTATAAAAACTAAGAAAGAACATAAGGAAAGCTGTGAAAAATAGAAAGTTATATTTTCTTTTTCATAAAAAGAATCGGTGTTTTTTAAATTATGTTATCTGAATTACTGGCTAAATTATGTTATCTGAATTACTATGCTCAGAATCAAATTAAAAAAACTTTATGGTGCTGTGACTTTAATAAAATGATTCTTAATTTTATTTGAACATAGATTTACTAAACAAGTATTAAAACAAAAGTGAAGGGAGGGGAGAGGAAATGAGCCTTACAGATACTAGAATATGGTCGACAGGCATAGTGAATAAAACATCATGAACCTGGCAAAGAATGGACAAACTTCTCTGAAGAAAAATTGGGGGTTAAGTGGGTGAATAAGAGGAGTGCTTAGAAATTAGGAGCAGGTCCAGCCAGTGATCCAAGTGAAAGGAATGTAGCTGGAGAGATGCGGACCAGGCTATGCACATCGTAGACATTGCAGCTGGAGAGATGCAGACCGGGCTATGCACGTCGTAGGCATTGCAGCTGGAGAGATGCAGACCGGGCTATGCACATCGTAGGCATTGCCAAAAGTCTTATTCTAAGAAAAATGTGAAGTCACTGAAACATTTTAACCAGGGAGATGATAGGAGAGAAGTTGCTTTGAAAAGATCATAGTCCTAGTATTACCAAATATAACAAATAAATGGCTAAATTAAGACCAAAAAAAATTGAAATGAGGAAGACCTAGAAGTCTAAAGGAATAATATGTTTTCGAATAATTGTTTATTTGAAAAAAAAAATCCTGCTATTCCATTCGAATAAGGAGTACAATTTAATTGGACACAGAATCTTTTTTTTTGTCAATGCCCTTTGGAAGTTACTTTATTACTTTTTGTCATTTGATATAGTGGAAAATTCTTAAAATATATAGATCTCTGTTCATGTGTTGGTAATCTATGTTGTTCTTATAATCATGAATGCTTGTATCATTTGACTTTGGAGACATAGTAGACACTTTTACCATGCTATATTCAGTATGGATATCATCTTATCTATTTTTCCAAATGCTTATTAAACATTCTTGGTTTTCAGACTTAGACTTAACTTTAAATTAGAGAACGTCTATTATTTTCTGTTGTTTTTTCTCTATAGTTTTTTTTTTATTTCTAATCTATGATCTCCTTCTATAAATACTAAATATAATTATTGATTTCAATATTTTCTTTCTTTCATATTTTTTCTGTTTTCTTTTTGGCTTCTGACAATTTAGATTGTTTATAGTTTATAGCCTGCTTTTTACTATCTCAAATGTGAATTAAATTTTTTTATCATGATTTTCATGTTAATGGAGTTATTCTTTGACTTTATTTGCTACACATATGTCACTTTCTCTTTTGTAAAGAACCCCAAGCATTTTTATTAGTCTTCTTAAAAAAAAAAGTTTTTAGATTAGAGTAGTTTATTCAAAATATTTGGTTCATTACTTCTCTGCTCCTCTGTAGTAGTATTTTTTCCTGTGGGACCTATGTTAAATATTGTCTATTTCTCTAGTCCAATTTCTTACATGTTCTTAGGAAAAAAGTATTCTTTTTTGATTCTCTGAAACACCCCCAGTAGCAAATTCTTACTCATATCCAATTAAATGAATAGATGACAGAATTAATCATCTGCCTAAAGGGGAAAGAGAAAAAGCAACAAGATTGTAGGAAATAATCACAAATTATTATACATCTTTTGTATAAAATAATAGAAATAAATTAATCATTATTTTGCTCCATAGATGTAGTTATTTAAGAACCGCACAAGGATTGGCAAAGATTCTGTCCTTGAACAAACTTCTGCCAGGCTTTGCTGAGCCCTCTTCCTGATGAGCTCCCGGCCTCGGCCTCCATCCTTGCTGTGGCTGCATAGCCATTTTTTTGCAAAAAACCAGTAGGTTTTACAGAAATCCCGCTATCCTTGATATGTCCTCATAGTAAGTTCCCATCCGCTGACCCCCTACCTGCTCCTCGGCTCCGAGTCCCCACTCGTCCTTGCTGTTTCTGGAATGGAGCCCAGTTCCATAATGTCTCTTTCCCCCTACTGCAGTAGTTTCTGAATCACATCTGTTTTTATCGCTTTAACCACTCTCTGGCTCTGGTTTTCTTTAAAATAGCCTTTAAAAACATACAATATATATATGAGGGTACATTGAAATTTGAGACAGATAAGAAATAAAAGTAGAGAATTTTAAATAATGGAATTAGGCATGCTCCTATCATTAAAAAAAGAAAAAAAGTTCTTAAAGGGCAAAATAATAAAGGAAAAGACAGAACAGTGGGGCTCAAGCCACAGCATCCTCCAGAAAACCTTGCCTTATTAAGCTAATTGGTTTCTGTTTGCTTCCTGGCTGTTCCCCAGGTGCTTTCTGCTCTTCTCCGTAGGGGTCCCAGTTTTTCCAAGATGGTGTGAGTGTCTTACTCAGTGTGCAGTAAATACTCAGTAAGAGCTAACTTCCTAACTGCCTGGAGCTGAACTGACTTCCAAAACAAAGCTATAAGAATTGCTAACAAGGGAATCCAGCCCAGTGGACCACTGGCTCCTCCTCCCAGCCTCAGAGATCTTTCTATTGGCTATGCAGTGTGAGTGGCCAATCTGAATGAACAAAAGACAATGAGGAATGCCCTATTTCACATTAAGAGAATTAAAAACAAACATCTTTCCCGAGATGCCTTTACATATATTTCTACCATAATATGCACTATCTCCATGGCAAACATAATTTTGATAATATTTCATTTAATAATTATTTTAATGATAACAACATGATGGGTGATTATGCATTTTATTATTGATTATAAATGTACTATTTTTTAATTGGTTATATTGAACTTTATGACTTAAAGTGGTATTTTAGAGAATTCATTACACTCCAGAAATGCTTGCCGTAGAATTATTTTTGTGAACAGAATTGTTTTAAGTCTAATTCCTCATGTGACAAATAAAAAGGATTTGAGGATTACAGTCTATCGTGATTCTGATACATAGACTTCAGAGTGTAGAATTGATATTATATAAAAACGATTTTTGAGAATGAGAGTTTACAGATAAATAGATTTACATTGCCTTATCCAGAATATTTTTCTAAAACTGTTAATTTTTTTCATCTCCTTAGGAAGATTTAAAGCAACTTCAAGCGGACCTACCCTGGGTAAGTTAAGTGCCTGAGTTTGTTTCACGTGGTTGGGCAATATCTCATTACTCTCGGTCAAAACACATCCAGAAGATATGAATGTCTTTCACTTTGATTCTTTATTTTTATTGTAGCTGAGATTAAAAATAATTTATGATTGTAAATTTTATGCAATGGATTTTTAGGTCGCCTAGCTACATTACTTTGGTGTTCCAAAAATGTTATTCTATATTTGAGTACTATAAAAACCATCGAGATAGAATTCTTAGAATAGAAACAGATTGTTTGACATTTGGTTGTTCTTTATTTCGATAAAAGTGATGCATATAGAAAAATTTAGCTTTTCAAAAAAATCTTTGTCCAGTTGTTACCGGAGAGTGGGGGTCCCCTTCCGGCATGTCGTCCAGGTTCTTGATGTCTCGAACAAAGAATTGAGCAGGACACCGAAATACAGTGGAAAAGAAAAGTTCTATTAGAAGGGAAGGTCCACTTCCAGATGTGGAAGCGGCCTTGACCAAGAGAAGCATGGCTCAAAAGGCCTGGTGACAAAGCCTCTGGGGTTTTTATCCCTTTTGTAGTTACTTTTCTTAGAGGAGTGGGCTTCCTTGATTGACAACCAAGATTGACAGGACTCAGTGATTCCTCATTTTGCTTTCTGCGCACGTTTGTTCCCAGAATTCAGTTTGTTATATTAATGAACTTCCGGGAATACGTTTCATATTTTAATGATGGTATAGCGAGGCTCAGGTGAGTTGAAGGTCTTCGGGTGAGTTGGTGTCTTCATTGTGCGCAAGTGTGAGTGACTGCCTTAAACGGGTACCTAATTCTCCATCTACTGGTTTCTTTGTGTGAGTTAAAAAAAATTCCTCTGGCTTGCTTAATTGTTGGTGGATTAGGATTCTAGGTTAGGATGACCTCAGTGTCTTTGCAGGCAGACCCGAAACCCCCTAATTTGCCTACCTCTTTTCTAAGAGCCATGAACCCCCTTACTAGTATGGTTGTTGAGGGACGGGAGGTCTCTTTTTCCGTATCTGCTTCTTGCTGAGAATGGCCGTAGTCCCTGCCTACAGAGGTTTCATGGAGCTCTTTCCCTTTCTGCCCCAGTCAGGGCGGAGTCTTGGGTTTCCTGCTGAAGTGCCATCTCAATCCCTAGACAAGGAAAAGAAGATACAAACT